>NC_056747.1:984471410-984473910 GCF_019279795.1 Protopterus annectens
GCATTTTTGGCATTTAACTTTAGGCCATGGCTCTGGCACCAGTTATCCGCTTCTGTGAGACCCTTCTGAAGGATATCTGTGTCAGATGTGTTTTCTACTATGGCCCAGTTTGCAGTCATCTGCAAACTTTGTCAGCCATAACCCTCCTGTGTTTGCTTGTACTGAAAAGTAGATGCCAAACAAGAGTGGGCCCAGGACTGAGCCCTGTGGTACACCACTTGTGACAGGCTTTGAGTCTGACATGGCGCCAGCAACTCTGACCCTGTGGGTTCTGTCACTCAGCCAGTTTGCAACCCATCTTGTGATGTATGGGTTAACATTTAAGCTGATGAGTTTTTCAATGATACCCGAGTGGGGTATTGTATCAAAGGCCTTCGCCAGATCGAGGTAGGCTGTATGGACTGCCTTTCCTCATCAATGGCTTTGGTGACTGTTTCAAAAAGTCAACCAAGTTTAGAAGGCATGATCTGCCTTTGACAAAGCCAAACTGGGATGGATCCAAAGTCTGCAAATTCCCTATGTCTTTATTTATGAGGTCCATTATGATCCTCTCCATGGCTTTGCAGATAAGGCTTGTCAAGCTAATGGGCGGTAATTTCCAGGGTCGGTGGAGGCACCGCCTTTGTGAAGTGGGACCACAGTTGCAGTGCGCCACTCCTGGAGTGTATCCAGTGGTAAGACTATGATTAAACAGCTGTCCTAGCTGTGGGTTTAATTCCTCGTTGAGTTCGTGGAGCACACAGCCGGGACACCATCAGGTCCCATGGATGCTGTGTTTTTGCTTTGGAGAGAGCAGTTATCACTTACGCGTTGGAGATGTTTGGGGGCTGCAATCGCTTGGTATAGATATCTCTCCTTTTGGGGGCGAGGCGGGGGAGAAGTTTGCACTGAACCTGTCAGCCAGTATGTTGGCAATGTCTGTAGGATCAGTAATCTTCACATCATTTTGAACTAGTTCTGAGCATATCTGGGAGTTTCCTCCCAGGTTTCTAACAAAGCTAAAGAAGGCCTTATGATTGTCTTTTGAGTCTTTAGCTATTTTTCTCTCAAAATTTGCTTTGGATGATTTTATGAGAGCTCTTAGTTTTTTACTTATAGTGATCAAGGGTGTCTTACCTTTTAAGGATTTTGCTCTATCTTGTAGTAGCTTCCTCCTTTTGTTGTAGAGTTTGTTTATGGCTGGGGTCCACCAGAGTGGACGCTTGCCTTTGGTACAAAGAGTCTTTGTTTTGCTTGGGATTGCCTTATCCATGCAGTCCTGCAGGTGCTGGTAGAAGGCATTTGTAAGTGATTCAGCGGCTTGAGTACTGTTTTCCGTCGGCTCGGGGCCTTAAAGGAGACCACACTAGTCTTTAAAAATGTAAAGCCGGTTTACGAGAGGTCTTTACTGTGGTTTTTTTTATTTCAGGTGGGGGTGGGATGAGGACCTCCAGCGAGATTAGTTTGTGATCTGATCTCACCAGTGAGGGTATACTTCCGGTGTTGAACAATGTGCTCCCATGTTCGTGATGATGAGATCAAGTATGTTTTCTCCTCTTGTGGGGATGGTGACTAGTTGTTCCATGGCATTTGAGTTTATGAATTCCAGGAACTTTTGGGCTAGGGTGTTTGGGCTTGAGTAGTGTTCCCAGTCTATATTAGGGTAATTGAAGTCACCTAGTATGATGGTGTTTGGTGATACATTTATCCCTCTAGTGTTTTCAGGAAGGCCATGTGAGGTTCCTGAGTTTGTGAGGGTGGCCTGTAACATGCTACAATTTGCAGAGCAGTCTTGCCTATGGTTAATTGCACCTGGATGGTCTCCGATGCATCGTGCGTTGCCACCAGTCTTGAGGTGTGGGTGTCTTTGATGAATATGGATACCCCCTCCTTTCTTGGTATTGTCCGGATTTTGGGGCGAACGCATGATAAGAGGTAAAACCTGATAGTGCTGGGGTGCTCTCAGGAGCCTTGAACCAGGTTTCTGTCACTGCACAGACATCGATGTTCTCCATACTGAGAAGGGCCTCGAGTGCGTGCATTTTGAGATTTAGACTTCTGGCATTGAGCAGCATTACCCTTAGTTTTTTCCTTTTTGTGTTCTAGGGTGGTAGGTTTAGAATTTGAGCCTTGCCTAAAAAGGCACTATGGGGTGGCAGAGCCTTTGCCAATATCCGAATCCCAGGGTGACAGGTGCAAGCCGTCCCTTAAGCAGCGTGGCTTGTCCAGCATGTCATCCCAGGCAGACAGACATTGGATCCCCTTTGAATGACACCAGAGTTTAAGCCAATTGTTAAAGCTGATCATCTTATCTCTGTATTGTGGCATCATTCTTGGTGAAGGTAGGATACTGCTCAAGGTCAGGGTCATACCTGCCTGGGCTACATAATCAGAGAGCTCCTCAATGTCTCTTTTCATGTAGTCCAAGGAGTGCGTCTCAGGTCGTTTACACCAGCGTGAACAATGACTGAGTCATATTTGTACCTGCTGTTGAGAGACCTGAGTGCTTGCATTATGTGGC
>NC_056747.1:984478910-984546410 GCF_019279795.1 Protopterus annectens
TAACAGTGCTTAATACAACAGTACTATTAAGAGATTGCAGCACTACATTACCATATGATACCAGAGTAAACACAAGCAGTCCAGGAGTTAGACATTTATTGCCAGGCTGTTAACCTTTTATTTACATATAACATATATGAGACTCTTCCTGCCATATTGTCTGGTTTATTCAGTACATGCCATACACAATACAGGTTTTATACTGGCAATTAACTTTCTACTACTCTTAGATTTATTTCTTATGACAGTACATGCAAGATTATTACTAACCTGCCTTGTGATGCAGCCTCTGTAATCTACAGGCATCGGCTTCCTGATTCACAGCCCACTCATCTGCCACTGTCAAAGGCATAAGAGGAATATTTAGCCATACCTATCCAAAATATACATGAGCTGGCAATTATTAAACAAGTAGTAGACTGATGCTTAACACATGGCTGGGACATCACCCGTCTGCCTAACCTCTTGGATCTACTGATCCAAGAGCTCCCTCCTTCTCCGTTTCAGGTCATCATAGTGATGCCTGATCTGCTCACCAGTTTGAGGGATGCCAGTGGCACTGGTGAGGTCATGGGCGAGATGGACCCAGGCTTCCACTTTATATTGGGAACCCTGGTACTGGCCCTGCCGCAGTCTCTGGTCATGGTCTTTAACAAGGAGTCCTGTCATGACTTTGGACTC
This sequence comes from Protopterus annectens, assembly GCF_019279795.1. Taxonomy (NCBI): domain Eukaryota; kingdom Metazoa; phylum Chordata; order Ceratodontiformes; family Protopteridae; genus Protopterus; species Protopterus annectens. The sequence goes on from NC_056747.1 coordinate 984,479,592, forward strand.
CTGGATGTCCCAGCACTGTGCCAGGAAGCATGATCCTTTACCCACACCGGCCATAGTGCCTACAGGAGGAAGCTGCAACCAGTTATGAGATGTATTCCCACCTGTGGGGTTTAAATAGGGCTGATTTTCCACACTTTGCCGTGACTGGATGGTTTTGAAAATGCTAAGCTATGGGCAAGCCTACTTACCTAAGGATGACATTGCTTAAAGGGGTATACCACTGGGAAAACTGATTTAGCTGGCCTACACATTGCTTACACCTAGTAAGCAGGGGTGTGCAATGTTTAGCATTGCTTAATTTTAAATCTGCATGCTATTTGCTGTTTGGCATTGATTTATCATTGAAACCTTACTCCAGCAAACGTAGAAAGCAGTATTAAAACTGCTCAAAAACCAGAAAGTAGATATTCTGAACGCAAATTTTATTAATAAACGTTTTCGCCTTGCTTAAAAGCTTGGCTTCTTCAGAGAACATGTGAGATAAAAACAAAGTACAACTTTTATACCTCATTAAAGGAAGTGATGTCAGTGGGGATAAATTACAAGCTGTTTCTACGTCCTGTCATAACAAATGTTAAATTACATTTTACGAAATATATTTAAAATGACAGTGTATCATCTAAAACAAAACATCATCTAAAACAAAATAAAGTTCTTAAAAACAAGTATCAAACATGAGGTCAGTTACCGATTACAACTTTAAAATAAAATGCATACAAGTAAAGTATTATCTTATAAAACTGAAATAATATGTAAAGGAATAATGTATATTATGTATAAGGGCATCAAAAAGTGATTTGTAAATGATGCAAAAGGAGTAATAGAGAGGCAATCAAACCAACATAATATTAATCATGAAGAAACATGATTAGTAATTAATAGTCAGTCAGGTGATGTTGTAATAAAAACCTAAGAAGTCAAAAGACTTAGTTTATCTGACAGGTTAACGTAAGTAACTCCTTAATTTCAAGACTGGTAAAATATTACAACTATCATTTAGTCCAGGAAAATGAAATGCATCTGTCCTAAATTGCCATTCTAACTCTAGAATTTCTAATAATAATGTAGTGGGACCCCCTCTAATAGATTGTTTAGTTTGGTCAATTGCCATATATGAAAAACTAAGCGGTGGGACTACTACTACAGGTATGATCAATAATGTAAGCAACTTAACTAACATTGCTACCTGGATGCATAATACTGATGCATTTGTCTTTACAGCTACAAACTTGACCAATACGGATACTTCTAGAAACAATATGATTACAATTTCAGATAAGCTGAAACTTTTTGATAGTAAAGTTTTAAAACGAAGTAATCGGTAACTGACCACATGTTTGATACTTGTTTTTAAGAACTTTATTTTGTTTTAGATGATGTTTTGTTTTAGATGATACACTGTCATTTTAAATATATTTCGTAAAATGTAATTTAACATTTGTTATGACAGGACATAGAAACAGCTTGTAATTTATCCCCACTGACATCACTTCCTTTAATGAGGTATAAAAGTTGTACTTTGTTTTTATCTCACATGTTCTCTGAAGAAGCCAAGCTTTTAAGCAAGGCGAAAACGTTTATTAATAAAATTTGCGTTCAGAATATCTACTTTCTGGTTTTTGAGCAGTTTTAATACTGCTTTCTACGTTTGCTGGAGTAAGGTTTCCGTGGTAATTTTGTCTTTTGTACTCAGTTTGTTACCTTTTGGCGTTTTCTATTGATTTATCATTCATTACATGTTATATGTGTATTTGGCATCCATGATTCATGTAAACGTACACTGTATGGGGTCCTTGTGTTTACTGGTGGATTTCAGCACTTTATTACAATGACACCTCACATCTGGACTTAGTGCAGTACTCCAGTTCACAAATATATGTTATGTAGTAGGTTATACAACATAAAACTATATATATATATATATATCTATATCTATATATATCTATCTATATATATATATATATATATATATATATATATATATATATATATATATATATATATTCCTTTCACATGTAAATTTTGATTTTGCTATTGTGAGGATCTGTTTGGGGACACCTCAGTTTTATGCACTACTGTGATGGCTTACTGGTTAACTACTGTGACTATAGTGTAAAGGGTCCTAGGTTCAAGAACTGCAATGGCTGTTTATTTTGTTGCTGGGCAGAACAGCGGTTGTTGGATACAGCATGATTAAGGCATTTTAAGCAGTTGTAAGTGGGTTTGCGCAAAGGTAAGCAATGCTAACTTCTGGTTAAATATGCTTACAGGGAGTTAGCTTCAATAATGCTTAACCTGTGTGTGCATTGCTTATCCCCAAGCAAATGGGCTTAAACCCACTTACTGCTGCTTACAAGTGCTTACTCCCGCTTACCCCTGAACTAATTTAGAAAGAAATGCAACATGGTTCTTGGGAAAGTGGTGGATTTGGACACTCTATGGATTTATCATTCATTGCACATTATACCTTCAATTTGAATCCGTGATTCATGTGTACATATACTGTATGGGGCACTTGTGTTTATCTGTGGATTTTACAACATTATTACAATGACACCTCACATCTGCATTTATTGCAGTACTCAATTTCACAAATATATGTTATTTAGAAGGTTATATGGCAAAAAAATGTTCATAAAGTGATTTGATATGGAAAATAGAATTTACTACAGTGAGAATCAAACTGGGAATGATTGCTCACAAGGCGAATGCTCTGACTACTAAACTATTGCAGTATTGCTTCATTTGCATGCATCTTGCTATTTATCTTCTTGTGCCATTTAAGCTACAGTATACATAGCTAAGCAATGGGCAAACCTGCGCACCTATGGTTAAATTTAATCTGTTTGATAAAAATTTTTTTCTACTGCTATTTTCATAGGTTCATAGGTTCATACTAGGCTATCTGCCCTAGGGCATTTATAAGCCTAGCCAGAGTGTGTTTGGCTTTCGCCACCCGATTTAAATGAGTTTTACTCTGCCCTTTTTCAAGGTTAGTTTACTGTGCCTCTGTCTAGCAGTGACACAGAAGTAATCCCCAGGGTAAACCTACAATCTCCCATCCACTCGTCAAGATTCCTCTTAAAGACAGTCAGTGAGGGACTCTGCCTAACGTGGACTGGGATTCTATTCCAGAGTGAAGGGAGCCTCTGGGTTATGAATCTGTCCCTCCAGCATGTCCTATTTATTTCTGTGCTGAGGTTCATGTCCCTCGAGTGCATAGCTCAAAGGGATTTGGATTTTCTGAGGTGAAGCATGTCCATTAATTCTGGGTTGGACATGGCTTTATATGTCAGACATAGATCGCCTCTAAGTAGGCGGTATGCAACTGAGTAGAGGTGGAGTTTCTTTAATCGAGCAGCATATGGCATCTGTTTGAGCCCCTTGATCCTCTTGGTGAGGTGCTTTTGGGGTCTTTCTAGTTGCTGCAGGTGTCGGGTAAGGTACATCCCGAATGGGGCATTGTATTCAATTATGGGCCTGATGAGGGATGAGTAAAGGGGCACAATGACCTCCCTTGATCTAGATGTGAATCCCTTCATGATAAGGTGGGCTATATAAAAGGCTTTTCTAACCACTTTGGCAATGTGGTTGTCAAAGGAGAGATTGCTATCAACTTGGGTCCCCAGGTCCCTAATTACTTCTTCTGTACTTAATGGATTTCCACCTATGTGGTAATTTGTGGACACTTTGTTTTTGCCAACGGGGATGACTATACACTTTTTGGTGTTTAGCTTGAGGCCATGGCTCTGGCACCAGTTATCTGTCTCAATGAGACCTTTTTGGAGGATGCTTGTGTCAGCTGGAGAGTCGATTATGGCGCCCAGTTTGCAGTCATCTGTGAACTTGGTCAGCCATAGTCCTCCTGTGTTGGCCTGTACCTCCGAAAAATATATACCGAACAAGAGAGGTCCCAGGACTGAGCCTTGTGGGATGCCGCTTGTAACTGGTTTGGAGTCTGACATGACTCCAGCAATTCTGACCATGTGGGTTCTGTCCTTGAGCCAGTTTGCAACCCATCTTATGACATAAGGGTTTATATTTAAGCTGGAGAGCTTGTCTATGATGCCCGAGTGGGGTATTGTATCGAAGGCGTTTGGGAGGGCCAGGTAGACTATGTGTTCCACCTTCTCCTCGTCAATGGCCTTGGTGACTGTTTCAAAGAAATCAACCAGGTTCAAAAGGCAGGATCTGCCCTTAACAAAGCCAAATTGGGTAGGATCCAGTGTCTGTATGTCCCCAATATCTTTATTTATGAGTTCCATGATGATCCTCTCCATAGCTTTGCAGACCAGGCTAGTCAGGCTTATGGGGCGGTAGTTTCCAGGGTCTGTTGAGGCACCACCTTTGTGGAGAGGGACCACTGTTGCTGTACGCCATTCTTTGGGTACATATCATGTAGTAAGGCTGAGATTGAACAGTAACTTTATGTTGGGGTTCAGCTCTTCTTGGAGTTCATGTAGGATGCAGCCCGGGACACTGTCTGGTCCCATTGATGCTGTGTTTTTTGCTTTGGAAAGGGTGGCTCTTACCTGAGCATCTGAGATGTCAGGGGGGCAGCACTCAGCTGGGATAGATATTTGCTCTTTTGGGGGGGTGGGAGTTTGCACTGAACCTGTCAGCCAGGATGTTGGCAATGTCTGTGGGTTCAGTGTATTTTTTGTCATTTTGGACTAACTCTGAGCATATCTGGGAGTTACCACCCAGGTTCCTAACATAACTTAAGAAAGCCTTGTGATTATCTTTAGTGTCCTGTGCAATTTTTCTCTCAAAGCTGGCCTTAGATGATTTTATGAGGGACCGTAGTTTTTTTGCTAATACTGATCAGAGATGCCTTCCCTTTTAGGGATTTTGCTCTATCATGTAGTCACTTCCTCCTTCTGTTGTATAGTTTATTTATGGCTGGGGTCCACCAGACAAGACACCTGCCTTTGGGGGATTGGGTCTTGGTTTTATTTGGGATTGCATGATCCATGCATTCCTGAAGGTGTTCATAGAATGCATTTATAAAGGATTCTGCAGTTTGGACCGTAGTTTCCACTGGCCGGGGTTGAAGGATTCCACCTCAGTTTTGAGGAGTGAGAAGTTTGCTTTAGAGAAGTTTTTCACTGTGGTTTTCTGGGCTGGGGGTGGGGTTGGGATGTGGACATCCAGTGAGATTAATTTATGGTCCGATCTTACCAGTGAGGGGTATACCTCTGGTATGGAGCATAGAGTCCCCATGTTGTTGATATCAGGTCCAGTATGTTTTCCCCTCTTGTGGGAGTGGTGACTAGTTGTTCCATAGCATTTGAGTTTATAAATTCTAAGAACCTTTGGGCTATGGTATTGGGGCTTGAGTAATGCTCCCAGTCTATGCTTGGGCAGTTGATGTCTCCTAATATAATGGTGTTTGTAGAGACCTTCATATTTTCCAGTGTTCTCAGGAAAGCTGAGTGGGGTTCCTGAGTTTGGGAGGGTGGTCTGTAGCAGGCTATAAACTGAAAGGCAGTTTTACCCACTGTTAGTTGCACATGGATGGTCTCTGATGCTTCGTGCAGTGCCACTAACCTGGAGGTGTGGGTATCTTTGATGAATATGGATACTCCCCCTCCTTTTGTGGTTTGGTCCAAGTTTTGGGGCCGAAAAGCATGGTATGAGGTATAACCTGGTAGTGCTGGGGTGCTCTCTGGAGCCTTGAACCAGGTTTCTGTCACTGCACAGACATTGATGCTTTCCATGCTGAGGAGAGCTTTGAGTGTGTGCATCTTGAGGTTTAGACTTTTGGCATTGAGTAGCATTACCCTTAGTTTCTTTTTCCTTGTGTTATCTATGGAGGTGGGTTTGTCTTTTGAGCCTGGCCTAAAAAAGGCACTATGGGTGTGGCAAGAGCCTTTGCCAATATCTGAAAGCCCAGGGGTGAGAGGTGCAAGCCGTCCCTAGCGAAGCAACGTGGCTTGTCGAGCATGTCATCCCAGGCTGACAGGCACTGGATCTCCTTTGAATGACACCAAAACTTTAGCCAATTGTTGAAATTGATCATCTTGTCTTTATATTGTGGCATCATTCTTGGTGAGGGTAAGATGCTACTCAAGGTCAGGGTCATACTGGCCTGGGCTACATGCTCAGAGAGCTCCTCTATGTCTCTTTTCATGTAGTCCAGGGAGGTACACCTCAGGTCATTCACACCAGCATGGACAATGACTGAGTCATATTTGTACTTGCCTTGGAGTGACCTGAGTGCTTGTGTTATGTGGCGAATCCTTGCGCCCGACAGGCACCTCACCGTGACCTTCTCCTTGTTCAGCCTGGTGAGCGGGACGTCAGTGTGTCTGACAATAGAATCACCTATTACAAGTGTATCAGGTGTGTTGTTTAGCCTTAAGGGCTGTGACTGTTTGGCACACTGGCTTTGTGAACTATGTAATGCACGTGTTCTCTTTTGGGGTAGTAGTTGCTTGGATGTCTGCTTTGGAGGTCTCTGCTGCTTAGGCAGATTTTTATTTAGAGCCTTTGAGTATGTTTCTGTGTGTTTATGTGTTTGGTTTGCTTTTGTGGTAGGTCTATGTGGGACTGGAATTGTGGTGTGTATGGTTACCTTCTCCTCCTGACTGGTTACGCCAGTACTGAGTTGAGAGAGCTCAGCCTCCAGTTTGGCTATATGGTTGCATCTCTCACATATGTTAGAACTTGTTGGGAGGAGGAGAGGGTTGTCTGTGTACATGAGACAGTTGTAACATTGCCTCAAGATTCCCAGAATCACCAGCTGGACTGGAGAGGAAACCGACAACTGACCTTTGGACATGCTAGAATAGTATAGGGAACTCCTTTATAATTGAATCAAAAGGGCCAATGGGGAACAGAGTACTCGAAGGGCGTATGTGAGGATGTAGTGCTTTTAATTTTTTAGTGCTAACTTATAGAATTGCTTGTATGAGCAAGTGCCAGGCTTTAGATTAAGAATAGGGTGTTTATTTTGAGAGCTAGAGCAGTTTTAAGGGAAAAAGTAAAGAGCAGACTTTGTGGAGCCAAGAATGGTTTAAACCCGATTAAACGGCGCTGTGCTATGTGCAAAATTACACAAAGCTGAGCTAAAGCAGGTTTTATACAGGGGGACTTGAAAGAGCTAGAAATTGGCCCAAAACGGCCAATAGACTACAAGATTCTTGTGCTGGGTTCACTCCTCCAGGGACAGATAGGCTGCTCTAAGCTCCCCACTCCCACTGGTGAACAAAGAAGCCTCCTTTTATCCAAGGAAGGAAATGGGCAACACAGGAACTATCCAAAAGTCCAGAATACAGCAAAGCCTGTATTAGGGACTATTCTAGGTCAGGAAAGGCGGGAAACAAGGATAATTTTTTTGTTTTTTTTGCTTTTTAGTACACAAACAGCAGAAAATGCAGTAAATATATAACACAGGCTAGTGCACTTGAGTGTGTAGCCTCAACAGGTAAATTCAACAAACAGGACAAACTTTTAAAGTGCAGGTAATAAATAACTGTAAAACAGCTTTAAACAGGCAAAAGAGCAGATATTCTCACTTTTCAGTGAGAACGGACAGTCGCACAGGTAATAGCAGAAAAAAATATACTTAGTCAGGTAAGCAGTCGCTCTTTTTGTCTCTCTGCTGCTAGCACCACTCTGCAGGACCACGAGGAGCTTTGCTGAGTAGGAACAAGTGCAAAAACCGCACCAAAGCGGGTTTTATACAGGGGGACTTGAAAGAGCTAGAAATTGGCCCAAAACAGCCAATAGACTACAATATTCTTGTGCTGGGTTCACTCCTCCAGGGATAGATAGGCTGCTCTAAGCTCCCCACTCCCACTGGTGAACAAAGAAGCTTCCTTTTATCCAAGAAAAGAAATGGGCAACACAGGAACTATCCAAAAGTCCAGAATACAGCAAAGCCTGTATTAGGGACTATTCTAGGTCAGGAAAGGTGGGAAACAAGGATTATTTTTTTTTTTTTTTTGCTTTTTAGTACACAAAAAGCAGGAAATGCAGTAAATATATAACACAGGCTAGCACACTTGAGTGTGTAGCCTCAACAGGTAAATTCAACAAACAGGACAAACTTTTAAAGTGCAGGTAAAAAATAACTGTAAAACAACTTTAAACAGGCAAAAGAGCAGATATTCTTGCTTTTTAGCGAGAATGGACAGTCGCACAGGTAATAGCAGAAAAAAATATACTTAATCAGGTAAGCAGTCACTCTTTTTGTCTCTCTGCTGCTAGCACCACTCTGCAGGACCACAAGGAGCTTTGCCTCTCTGCTGCTAGCACCACTCTGCAGGACCACAAGGAGCTTTGCTGAGTAGGCCATGTAAGCCTTTTCACTTATTGCTGTGGATTCCTGCATGCATCTGCACATTTGGCAGACATCCTAGCAATCCCCCATACATCTCAACCTCTTAATGCATATTATCTGGACAAAGCTTGACAACATGAGGTCCAACTACGGGCATATTTTAATTATTGCTCTTATAAACTTGGGACAGTTGCTAGAGTAATAGGATTTGTTTTAATATATGCTTTCTGTCGGATTTTGGAGTTTGACACTGATATGTTTGCCATTATTTCATGGCTTCATTCCTGACATCATCCCATGATTTCAGGGTACAACTGGGGTACAGGCCAACTGTATTGGCAACAAATGTGGACATTATGCGATGATTTCTACAGTTGGGAGGTATGCAACCTCCTATGAGCATTTTCACTCATTGGTATTGCCAAACGGCACTTCCTGAGTGCAGGGGCATGTGTATTGTGAGAGCTCTGCTCTCAGACACACCCGCTGCACTCGTCCACACTCTGTGTCCGTTTAGGAGCAGGGGCAGCGTACCTTCATTACTATGCATGGCACGCTGCCATGCTGCTCCTAAACGGTCGCTTCCATGTAGGAATAAGTTATTCATGCATAGAAACTTACTGAATCCTGGGGATTCTCTTATTCTGTCTATGTCTGAAGTTAATAGTACTAATATTATAATAGGGTCCTTTATTATTTCTGGATTTGCCCCTGATTCATGAGAGCTATGCTTGAAATAATTAATGATGCATTGCAACTAATTTAACAATGCTTTGTAATGATTTTGCATACAACCTGCATTTATATATTTAAACAGATGACCATATAAGGTATATTAAAAGCTACTTTATATAAACGTGCAAAATCCATTAACAGTTACTGATGTGTTGCAGTTATTACAGCAGCTTTTTATATCTGTTTTGAATGAAACTTGCATATATATATATACCTAACAAGTAGAAAACCATACAATGCAAACTAAATCTACAAACTTTTGCTGGGTTATTTGGGTATTTCAGGGTTCTGTTGAGTCATGTACACTACTTATCAGTGTTGTCAAGAACACTTATGCTCATGCTGTCCTTGCAGTAGTTGTGTTGCTTGGCACTTACCCAGCCTAGTTTTGTGCCTGGAGTACTTGGTGTTTAACAGGGATATACAGCCTTTCTCTCAGATACTGACTGGAAGCCTTCTTTCCTTACAAAGGGTGGACAGAAGAAGTGTGTATTTGCCAGTCTATTGGTCCATGCAAAACTCCACATTCTGACTGTTGTGCTATATTGAGAACAAAAGTGATCTGAACTCAGGTCAGTGTTTTTATAGCCCTCAGTGGTCTAACAGCAATACATAACTATCAAAGCCATGCAGTGTAACCCTCTCCCTTTGACCAGTAACCCCTTCCAGCTGTACCAAGTCAGAGGTTTAAGGCAGGTGGGGGGATGCATGGGAGTTTAACCTTCCACACTGTAGTCCAATGTTTTCTTTAAAAGTTAGGACCGGTTGGATTTTCTCAGAATGATTAATAGATTAAAGCTATGTACTATGTTCCTGAAAGGATTTAGGATACCATGTATCAAAAAGGCTGAGAAATCATCAAATTATTATAGGGAGTTGCACTAAGGGAGGTGATTTGGTTACAATCAGCTAACTTGTACTTAATGAAGAGAGACTGCGCCTGTGCAAAAACTAGTTTAAAGGGAGAACTAAAATCACTATCCATGGTCAGTTAAAGACTATAGAGAACTCAACTGCACATACTCTGTCAGGAGAAAACTGTATAGCTTCTTTGGCACCTTGAATTGGTAATTCAATAAAATAAAAGAATTAGCAAATTACCTCAATGCAGATCACTCTCTCACACTCAAAGGCCAGTTTCAGGGTTGTTTGGTATTTTTATTTTAGATTCAATCTAGATGGATCTTCTGACAAAAGGTTAATTAAACTTTTACTCGATGATACTTGACTGCTCTCAGCAATGTGCCTTTAAATTACAACAGAGATGCAGTTGGAGGAGGATCATTATAAAAAAAATCATCTGACTACAGCCTCCAGTCTCGTCTCCAATGTATTAGGTGTGTTTGATGACAGGATTCTTTGTGAAGATGCATCTGATTTCAAAAACAAAACACACAGAAAACCAGTTTAAAAAGGGGCCAGCGCACCCCTGCACCCATGCCTAAACCCGTCACTGTAAGAAATATACCTAGCTAAAACTATCTGAACAAATGTCCCTCATTAACTCCCCCCAAAGTGGTATACCCCACCTTGGACTTATGTTCTAAAGATCGATACTTAACTAACACACAAATGCACACAACACCTTCAGTAAACAAATTGCCCTCACAGTATCTAAGCTCTGAAACAGCATTCCTCCCACTCTTAGACAAATCATGCCATTATTAAATTTCAAAGTGAGACTGACAGAACATCTTTAGACTTTAAGAACTGTTATTCCTCCACACTAGGCTAAGATAGCTAAATGTCTCTATAGTACAACTAACCCGGCTGAATTGCCTTAACTCAAAATCATTATTCTTTTGAGACAGTTCTTTCCTACCTTTTCATTCTAACCTCCATCTTGTGACCTCCAATTGTAGTTTCATCTAATACTATCATCCCCCCTTACACACAGTGTACTGTACTATCAGTAACATATGTGATTATCTGTATTGAAAACATTGTAAACATTTATATATAAAGAATGGCATGTACTAGGTGAGTATCACTAATAACTAAATGTGCAATCTGTAAAGTCTGGGCAATGATTAGTGATATTTAGGAAATTGCACTATTGAAAATGTATGTAAAGCTATATGGGCTGCACATAAAATCTGTCCATTTGACTGTGATTGCTAGAAAAATGTACCTAACTATTATAATTTGCATATGCCTTTCCTATAAATACTTCTTAAAGTATATATGCTGTTTTTTTTAGAAATCTTAATGGAATCAATGCCAGTCTTTATCTTCAGGCTTCACTGCATTTGGAACACACACAGTTGTGTGTTATTACAGAAACTTAATTTAAAAGTAAGGAAAGCACACCTTCTATTCCATGGTTTTGCACTTACCATACCTTTCAGCCTGGTGGCAAGTGTGGTGTAGCATCATTATTTGGTAGATACCTCTTCACCTCCAGGTAGACCCCCTAGAGACCCAGAAACTGAACTGATTGAGATTTAAATCTTAGTAAACAGGACTAACTACCAGATTACAGCATGTAACAGGTCCCCTTCTCTAGGTTTCTAGAAAACCATGCTGGGCTCCTAAATGCCTTGGATGAACTTCAAATCATCAGGAATCATATTATCCTAGGACACTTTAACTACCTGACTATAAACTGGGATACCTACACTTCAAATGTAGGTTATACCCCAAAATCCCTTGATTTCACAAACAAAAACTCTCTGAACCAAAATGTCAGAAATTCTACTGGATGACAGAATATTCTTGACTTGGTCTTTATCAACATGACATCGATATTAGCTGTCCCTATGGTTCTCCCTTCTCCAGTTAAATCCAGTCACAAACTCGTAACATTTTCCTTCCAATATCTCAATAATTAGATGCAAGAATCACAAAGTTTAGAGACTTCAAAAATATAAACCTTCTGCAATTCTATAACCACTATTCAGAATTCAGGTTTAACTGCATTACCCAAGATTCGAACACAGCAAGTAGTTCTGCAAACGGACTCTTTATGTACCTAGATAAATGCATTGACCTGGCCTTCCCTAGTAGACACCAACAAAATGGGAAGTTTAAAAGTAAACCAGCCTGGTGATCCTGATGCATAAATAAAAAATACAATAAAAGGAAAAGAAGCTTCCTAAACTGTATAGCAAAAGAAAAAAAAAATCCTCAAATCAAAGTTAACATTAAAAAGCCGTCAATGCTAATAAAAAATACTGTCAGGAATATGAATGTATCCCATAAATTCTGACCAGCATCAGAAGCAAATGGCAGTTACATATAATTCTTTAGATATGTAAGTAAAACAAGAAATATCACACAGTATTGCTCAAAACTTATCCAAAATGTCACTACCTACCTGGATCCAGTAGAGATAGCTAACATACTAGCAAACAAATTCAGTTCAAATGTCACCCCTGAAACAACAATTCAAAACCCCACATATCCCACAGAATTTCAACCCCATCATAACAAATGAACACTTTCTAAGGTACTTTCTAAAACAAAAATACATCTTTCACAGGACCTGATGATATACCCGACTGCCTACAGAACAGCACAAGACATGCACTAGTGGACCTACTCTTACAGCTATTCAAATTGAGATTAGCTGCTGATTTTGTCCCTAACATATGGCGTGCAGTAGTGGTGTTGCCACCTGACAAAGATGGACCTACCATTGACCTCTTAAACTATAGACAAATTAACCTAACTAGTCTCATCTGCAAAGCAATGTAAGGTGTCATATCTGACCTAATTAATAATGATGTCAGAAATTTTATAAGGCTTGATCCCTGAAGTTTGGTTTTGTTAAGTGTAAAACTTGTCTAAGGAATCCAGTCAACTTCTTTGAGAGAGTTGCACATGCTGTCCATACAGCAGACCTCAACCTTGCTAAAGCTTGGTTAATGGGTTAGAACTCATGTAATGATGGTTACAATTGCATCTTCAGTAAACATAAAGGAGATCAGTGGTGTTCCTCAGGGCTCTGTGCCAGAACTCCTATGATTCATTATCTATTTTGCAGATCTCCAAATTACAAATGGGAATGTCTGGCTAACCAAGCTTGAGGATAAATACAAATTTAGTGTCATCCTCAAATCCCTGTCTGATACACAGAAGCTCCAACTGGAACTTAAACATGTCAACAGCTAGTGCTCAAAAATTGGGTTAAAACTAAATGCTAAAAAATGCATTGTCAGATTAGGTAAACAATCTCAACATACTTCTTATAGTATAGACAACATCCCAGTTCAAAATGAGAGTGGTGATATACCTTCAAACATGGGAAGGTAATTCTCCTGCCTTTGACCATCATGTTGCAACACTAGTTAGAAAAACTTTTTACTTGTTGCAACTGATTGCAAAAGATATTTCATCTGGTTCCAAGGAAGTTCTTATCCCTCTACATCCCACATTGATCAGTCCTATTACTGAATACAGTAAACCTTTTGGGATGTATCTTACTAGGCATATCAAGCAAATGTAAAGACCCCAAAGGTGTCTAAATTGAAAAGATCAGAAACTTAAAACACAAGATCAATGTTCTATTGACTTCTGAGTGGTGATCTATGTTTTTCTTTCAGGCTATTAGGGATACAGTAAAACAATATCTTCTTATACCTCTGCAAATCAAACAGTCCCACTAACACTAGAAAGAGGGATCTAAATCTGCTTCAGCAAATAAAGCACAGTGGGGATGTAGATTTGTCATGCAACACTTATCCCATCTCTAGAACAAACTTCCACTCAAAATTAAGGAATGCAATACACTCTCTTACTTCAAAAAGAAGTTAAGACAACTGGATAGGTATCCACAAATGTGTCCCTGATATAACAGACCTGTTGCTCCTTGAAAAGAAATGCACCATTAAAGGGGTTACTAGCAAGACATAAATGGCCATGTGGCCCAGTTGCCTTGTATTTTCCATGATTCTATGATTCCGAGATCTATATGAACAACCTCACTGGTATAGCCTTCCACAGTTAAGTTTTACACAGATTGGTTATCTTCACCTTTAAAACCCTAAAACCACCAGATGCAATTACAGTATTTGAAGACTTCAAATGTACAAAAAATCCGAGCACTGAATGCACAATAAATCCAAGAAAAAACAGAATCCAGCAGTCAGTTCCAATGCAAGCACTCCTAAATTCCAAGTTTATTTAAAAAACTGTTGTAAACTTGTCAAAAAAAAAACAAACAAACAGACTATTCAACATATCACTGAATGGTTTACCAGTTAACCATTCAGTGATATGTTGAAGAGCTCATTTGTTTTTTGACAATTTACAATGTTTTTTGAAATAAATGTGGAATTTAAGAGCCCTTGTGTTGGAACTGACTGCTGGATTCTGTTTTTTCTTAGACTTCAAATGTAGTTATATCATATAATTCTATGATGAATTCTCAAAATTCAAGGTATAACTGAAACATTTAAAATGTTGACACGGCTAGAAGTTATGCAAATAATGTGTATGATCACTTAGATAAGAGTATTAACCTGACAGTTCCTAGTCGAACTAAACAAAATGAGAAACCTAACTCATTCACTCCAATGGAAGTCAGGAAGTTTGCATTGTAACTTCCAATGGGTGGAACCTAAGCCTTTTCACAGAATCAAATTATGTCCTCACATTTCAAACAAATGTTCATATCTCTGGAACCATAGGGATTATGAAAGAAGTATAAATGGCAAGGTCTTCAGCACAAACTATTTTTATAGTGGCAGTATTCTTTAGGTTCTAGGACTTAAACTGAATTTTATAAATCACAGTAAACATATTACATTTGTAATATTTTTATTTTATTTATTTATTTAACATTTGTTAACTGGGTTGGGATCTCCGTTGCTTTTTTTAAACCTGTCTCGCTATGTTAAACTTCTTTAACATAGCGAGACAGTGTTTTAAAAAAGACTTATACTAATGGAAAAAGTCCAGGCGACCGGACCTTTTTCCATTAGTATAAGTCGATTTACAACATGCACACTGACCAATCAGCGTGCACGTTTTGGAATATTAATGGGGGGGGGTCATGGTATAATAGTAGACATATCATGCAGTTGGGGAGACCTCAAAGGTTCTTAAAGAATATCATGTGCTTAAAAGAACTCAGCTCCCAGGAGAGGCTTGAGGGTCTGTCACTGTTTTCAGTGTCCTATAGGCTCTATAAGGGTGATGTGTACCTTGCTTTTCAAGCTATTAAGGATCATACAGTCCAGGACCTCTTATATCTCCACAAATCAAACCATCCAGCAAACACTAAGACCAGAGATCTGAACCTGTTTCGGCAAATAAACAAATCATGATGAAGAGACAGATTCACCATGAGATGACTATTCCTTCTCTGGAATAAACTTCCACTCCAGATCAAGCAAAGTGACATACTTTATTTCTTTAAAAAGGAGTTAGACAATTGGGTGGGCATTTACACATTCACCCACAGCTTAGCTAGCCTACCACTTCTCCTTGAAAAGGGTGGGTTCTGGTGAGGAGTAAATGGACACATGGCACAGTTACCTTGTATTTTCTATTACACAATGACTGGCCATTAACATTCAAAAATGAACATGCTGATTAGTCAGCCCAACCAGTGTGCCTCTTGTCAATTGAGCATATACCAATGAAAAAAAGTATGGTTTCCCAGACTTTTTTCCATTACTATATGCTATAACTTAAAGTTTTCTTCACTATAAAAAAAGTAATAATAAAATTAGAAATCAGACAGTCTGTAGGTATGAGAGGGACAGCACAGATAAAATCGGGTATGTTATTCAAAACTAAAGAAATTACCGGATTTTCCTTGTATTTTCTCCATCCTGTCTCTTTTGTACCTCCAAGGTGTCCAAATTTCAACCTTATTTAAAAAAAAAAAGGAGCAACAGCAATTTCCTTTCTCTATTGCTTCCTCTCCAAAGCTTTGATGTACTGCATAAGCATGGGAAAGTAAGTCCTATACGCATGCATAGTGCATCAAAAAAAGCAACAGGATATCCAAACAAAGTGGAAGAACACCATGGAGCCATCATACAAATACATTAGGTGGAATTCAATAAACCTTACACGGAACGATTCTCTGTGTAGGAATAGTGTAGTGACCCGAACATGGAACATGGCCGGTGAGTGATCCAGGAAACAGGGCTAGGGGGTGCATGAGCGTGTGGACACCTTGCAGACATGGAGGTGTCCGCAGAATGCAAATCACCTCATAAGCTGGATAAAACCACGCAAATGGGGTGAATTTGTGATTCAGCAAGCAGAAAGGCACCCATGTAGGTGCCGTGGCAGTATAACAAATGCATGCAGTTACAAACAGTGTACCAGAGTATAAACAGGGGCTATAAAAGCAACAAAAAAGGGTGTATAGTGCACAGTAGGCATGCAAATGGCCAAAACTATAGCCAGTGAGTTAAAAAAAATGCAAATTATGAAAAATATTTTTTTAATACATATTTTACGTTTAAGCGGCGTGCAGCAACATGCAAACATGCCGTTTTGCAAAAAAATAAATAAATAAAAACTGTAAAATATGAACTCTATACATATGCAAAATAATTGCATTATAGTGCCCAGCATGCAGAGTCATACAATGGCAGGTTACAGTTGTTGCTAAGGTGTTAGGCTCTGGTGTACTGCAGTGTCCAGGGTATATGCAATTAGGTGTATGTAAATGAGCCAGGGTTATTGAATAGCAAAAAGGGCCACCGTGTCTGTAGGTACTAACCGTGGTAGGGCTAGAACTGTGTTGATGTAGGCAGAACAAATAACTAATATCAAAAGGGGGTGTGTCACGGCATGTTTAAGCAGATTGGAACTTAGCAGCACCTGCTTGCACTCAGCTAAGCACAGCTTAAGTAGGGGGGGGGGGCATGTCCGAGGCTGCTAAGCTATGCTTAGCCCTGCAGTGTATGTTTTAGCTGGTTAAAGAAAACCTAAGTATGTCCGTGTACAGGGGAGGGTCCAAATTGCTAAACAATGTTTACACTAGTGCCATGGGTTTGCGGAGTGCACTGCAGTGTTTAGCAGTGGAAGAAATAAAAAATAAATAAATAAATGAAAGGAAATAGTCTGGAGAAGCCAATCAGGTATAAATGACTGATGAGCCCTGTTCAACAGACACTGGCCCATTCAAACCCCTAGTGATATACCTATCAGATGGAATGCAGCATAATGAGCCAATCACACCAGCTGCAACTGCAGTGCATCACTATAAAGTATGCATACACCCAATAATCTGATTTTCCCACATATTCTGCACCACTGGAGTATACACCTGGGAATTTTACCTGACAAAATGATAGGGGCTGCTGCTGCTCTGCTAGATCTGTATGTGCTAGAGGCTGAGGTTAGTGATGATGCTGATGTTGACAATAGGCCCAGACTGAGAAGGAGAAGAGTGTTCAGGTCCAGAGTAACCTTTCAGTGGCTACATGAGCTGGAGATAGTAGAGATGTACATGGTGGACAGGGAAATACTACAGGAACTCACTGAGCTCAGCCGCCCTTTCCTCAGACCCAGAGCTAACAGAGGGGAACCCATCCCATTGGAAACAAAGGTATGTGTAGCCTTAAGAATATTAGCTACAGGTACTTTCCAAAGACCTACTGGGGACATGATGGGGGTCTTACAGGCATCCACATTCAGGGTACTTCACCAGTTCCTGGATGTCATGCTAACACATGCCAGTGATCACATTTATTTACCCCGCACCCCTGAGGAGAGGACCAACAATATGCATCTCTTCCGCCATGTAGCACACTACCCAGAGGTACTGGGTGCCATAGACTGCACTGATGTGCTCATCAAAGCACCACCTGGTGAGGAGGGTAGAGTCTATGTCAGCTGCAAGGGGTATCACTCCATCGACTGCCAGGTTGTGTGCAGTGCCCAGGGCATTATCATGAAAATGTGTGTTGGCAGGCCTGACAGTTATCATGCCTCCCACATGTGGCATGCATCAGACCTGTACCAGACATTTGCCAGGGGGAACATCCCATATGGCCATCTACTGGGAGATGCTGGCTATGCACTGGAACTGTGGATGATGACATCCAAAAGAAATGCATACACACCAACTGAAGAATGCCATAATGAGGCACACGCACAAACTAAGAACATAATAAAGAGTGTGTTTGGGCTGCTCAAGTCACAGTTCCGCTGCCTTGACATATCCGGTGGAGCCCTGCAATACTCTCCAGCCACATGTGCACACATGTTCATAGTATGTGCCGTGCTACACAATATGATCCTGTGGAAACAACTGTAGCAGGAACATCACAGGAATCCAGTGACTGACACCTCACTCTGACTCACATACATAGTAAAAAGCATGCCAGCCACACCACGCTACCTGTACATTACCATGTATAGGCTTTGTACTGCGTGCATCCGACACAGTCAGCCCTGAACCACCATCCTCACAACTGCTGCAGGCACAAGGTAAGTCACTCTTCTGTACAACATATGAATGGGGTAGTAGACTGTGGTAGCATATGTATGTTATTACTGCATGTATGCAAGGGAATGGAGTGGGCTACCGGGATAGCAGCAAACTGACAGCTATGTGGCACAACAGGGACTGTCTGCCAAGTACTGGCTGTCTCAGAATATGCAGTAGGCCCCAAGCCAGCAAAACCCACTGCACTATGTGAGGGACATGCAAACAGCGGGGGTCATAGGACAGATGCAGGGATGTCAATGTCAGAGTCCCCTACATACCTCTCAACCTCTTAGAACAAGAAATCTGTACAACTCCATAAAGAAAAGTTGGACCCAGGCCCAAAAAGAGGGACAATTGTTAAATATTGCACTTACAAACTTAGAAAGTGGATAGAATAACAAGTTTTGCATTTGCATGAATTTTCTGAAGGGTATGAAGTCTAAAACTCAAATGTCTATCAATGTTTTCTAATTTCAGTCTGTAATGATTTGCCAATAATTTTGCAGAAAACCACAATTTTATGAAAAATACACCCAAAACATGAGGCAAACATCTGGATGTTCTGTGAAAATCTGTACAGTTAAGAGTTATGGTCCCCTACCCCCGACACACCCGTGTTTCCATACAACTTCAAGAACATATATGTTTATAAGGTAATAGCAGCAGACCACACATTCCCAGGACTGTCCCAATCAACTTGCTAACATGTTCCATTTCCAAAATATGCAGGGGTCAATGTGCTATGTACTGCACTCACTGGTGGCTGAAATGGCTTAGTGGGCTAAGTACATTATTGTGGTTGATAAGGTCCATGGTTCGAGACTAGCTGTGCCTACTGTTTGCATGTGAGCTATACCTACAGTAGGAGTTCTACAGACTGTCCAGATGTCAGTATTTGTCACTGCAGGAAAGCCTTTACAAAGCCAGAGACAATGGAGTGACAGGGGGCCACAGATATGGACAGTACACAACTCTGAGTAACCCAGATGGTGCCTACTAGAACAGCAGGTTGTGACAAGTCAGTGTAGTGCCAGGATATAAAGGCTGCCATGAAACTGTGTCAGTACTGACAACAAGTCAGTGGACACCATCCGTACCCCATGAATGACAGGGTTTTGCAGAATGTCCACACGTATGCCTCATATATCTGTTCCATTTGTCATAACATTGCAAACTATTGGCAAAACAATAAAGGTTGATGTGAAAACATACAAGACAGACTGTAGTAATGCAGACTTCATACCCATAAGAAAATGCAAGCTAATATGAAACCAGTCTACCAACTGTCTATGTTTGTAAGAGCAATATTAAGATCCTGTCCCCATGTTTGGGCCTGTGTCCTACTGTTATATATGTCCCTGTCCAGATGTCCGACAGTAAGAGTTTGACAGGTATGGCCAACATGTAGCCTTATAATAGTGCAACACAAACCATCTCAGGACTGCAGCAGATGTATGGGGCACAATGCTGGACAACCTGCAAAACATGTACAGTCAGATGTGTGAAGTCTGTAACTCTGTGTGTAGTGCTACATCTTCTACCCCAGTCACACCATAACTACAACTACATAGAGCAGCAACTGTGAACAAAACCTGGAACTGGAGCAAAGCAGGACAAAGGCCCACATATAAGGGGAAGGAGGAACCACTTGCCAGACAAATGTAGAATGTGCAGACTACAACAATTTGTGCAGTAGCATGGGTTCCCTGAAGTGTATGGAGTCAGAAGCCAAATGTCTGTCCGCAATTCCTCACATTAATCTATATAGATCTGCCACTGACACACCACAAAATCACAGTAATATGTAAAATGTACCACACATATTATGCAAAACTCTGCTCAGTCCAATACACTCTGTACCCACCCTACATATGACTCAGTTAATAAGGATAGCACACATCCAGGAGATCCCTCACCCAGTACATCAGTGAGGTGCTGGAGTGTTTAAACAGGTTCATCATCCAATAGGCTGTATCACACACAATCCTGGACTGGAGTACAGCTAGGTCTGGCCTGGAGTCCCACTGTTAGTATTGATGGTCATACAGAGCATGCTTCTACACTTAGTTAATTTCAGCCCATGTCTGAACCCACATCTGACTATAGAACTGTGATGTCCATATATGCCTGTGCATACAGACAGCTATGTACACCTTAACTGTCTCTCCCCAACCCTATCAGACATGATTGCCCTCATGTATCTGTATGTGGCACCAATAAGATATATCTGGTTCTGTTGAGTGTGATATACATACATATATATAGGTAATATATATGCAAATATATCATTTATAGAGAGGCAGGGACAGGGGGAGAGAGAGACAGAGAGAGAGAGAGAGAGAGAGACCCTGAAAGGCATAGAGTGATGTAGTGCTGCAGCCACTCGTACACCAATAGTAACCAGTGGCATGTGCAAATAGTATGGTGAGCTTCATTGTGTAATAGTAGTTAGGTAGGAGTTGTAATCTCACATCACCTGCCCTGTGCATGTGTATGTTTCTGTATTGATTACATATACAGCAGAATACACATGCCCAACAGGCCTATGTCTGTGTAATGATCACCCATTTTATGGGCTTGTGACTAGTGTCTTCCACAATAGTGGCCTACCTGTCAGCAACTACTGATGTGATCCACCCCAAGAGCAGTGACAGACACTCTCCAAGCGCATAAGCTTCATGGTGCATGTCTAAGTATGTAGCACTGTAGAGTTCAGTTAGTTAGTGGTTCTAATTTCAACAAAGGCAACTCAGTGAGAGTGTGTGTGTGTAAGTATATCCCCTTGTGGCTGTGTGTATTTCCTGCCTATGTGTGTGCAATGCCACTGCATTTTAAGGCCTATTCCATCCTGATAAACCCCAATTGCACTACATTACAGGGCCTGTAGATGTCATCTATCTTAGATGCACTGTTGCACACTGTCCAGGCATGTAAGCTCTGTGGCACATGCAATATATACGTAGTACTGTAGTACATACAACTACATAGTTAGGGGTTCTAATCTCAATGCTAGCAAAATGTGTGTGTGTACAGATGAAGCATGTCCCCTGTTGCAGTGTGTCTGCTCGGTGTGATTTGGTTATAAGATTTGAGGCCCTTTTCACCCAATTAACACCCCATTGCACTACTTTACAGAGCCTGCTGTCATCCACCTGAGATGCATTGTTGGACACTCCTCAGGCATACAAGCTCCATATCACATGAGATAAGTATGTAGTACTATAGTATATACCAACTTGATCGGTAGGGGTTCTAATCTCAATACTGGCAATTGTGTGAGTGTATGTGTCTGTGTATACATAACCCCTGTAGCAGAGTGGCTGTCTTGCCTGCATGTGTGTGTATGTGTGTGTGTGTGTGTGTGTGTGTGTGTGTGTGTGTGTGTGTGTGTGTGTGTGTAATAGTTATACCATTTTGTGGGCCTGTTCCACTATGTTAACCCCTCCATTGGCAACCTATTCAGGGCCTACTAATGTCATCCACCTTAAAAGCACAGTTAGATATTTTCTAACACAATATCACTGTGGCGCATGCAATACAGACCTCAGTCTATAGTGCACATAACTAGATAGGAAGGGGTTCTAATCTCAAACGTAGCAACTCTGTAAGTGCATGTGTATTTGAATGCATATCCCCCTACAGCAGAGTGTGTGAGTGTGTGTGTGTGTGTGTGTGTGTGTGTGTGTGTGTGTGTGTGTGTGTGTGTGTGTGTGTGTGTCAGTTATACAATTTTAAGGGCCTGGGCAAACCTGTTAACCCTGCACTGGCAATCCTTACAGCACTTGCAGATATCATCCACCTGAATAGTAGTGGCAGACACTACAAAAACATATAAGCTCCATGGCACATGTGATATGAATATAACGTGATTGTATGTAAAACTAGGCAGGTAGGGGTTCTACTGTCAACAAGGGTAGTTCATGCATGGGCATGTGTGTATGTATGTATATCCCCTTGCAGCTGTGTGACTGTGTTAGGGTCACCACCATACCTCTCAACACCTTAAAGCAAGACATCTGGATAAAACCATACAGAAAAGTGGGACAAAGGCCAAAAATTATGGTCAGTCTTTAAATATTGCTCTTACAAACACAGAAACAGATACCATAACAGGTTGTGCATTACCTTACATTTTCTGAAGGGTATGAAGTCTGAAATGAAAATATCTGTCATTATTGTGTAGCATCAGTCTTTAATTATGTGCCACTAATTCGCCAGAAAACCACAATGTTATGACAGATGGACCTAAAATATGTGGCAAACATCAGGACACTGCATAAATCTGTGCAGGTGAGAGGTATGGCCACAACCTGTCCCAACCTGTGGGTTGCAGTCCATGTTTGTCCAGGTGTGACCTGTGAAAGCAAATCAAACAATACAGAGGTCCAAGAGTGTAGGACAACAAACATCTCTTAAAGTTGTGTAATAGTTACATAAAGCAGTTATGTAACATCAGAAGCACCTTAATATAATGAGGTATAGCATAAGCTATCGAAACCAAGAAAACCTCTGTCCGTTGCACTGGCTGTGGGTATGGTTTAACCTGCCAACTCTCACAATACTACAAGAAGTGTCCTACATTGTACATTTGATAAGGTGGCAACCCTACTCTGTGTTGCCCATGTGTGTGCAATATGTAGACATGTGGTGTCCCTGTCAGTAGTTGCTGTCCCCAATGACCCACATATATCTAGGTATGAATGTTAACTGCCACCACCCACATTTGTAGGTACTGCTTAAGGCTGTGGCAATTGTAAGTAATTTGCTGTTTGTCATTGACCCACCAACTGATTGTAATGCACTGCAATGAGGTCATACATTGGATATGGAATGGTGCCATGTTTCTGGTGACAACTTGAATGCAGAAACAGTACCATCACATCATATGGCAAGGACATGGCCCCACTATTTCCCACATCAATGGCAAGCCCATAAACACACAACCTGCATTGAGATACCTGGGTAGTCAGATTGATAACATTGTTGCATTCAGTCATCAAGTACTGGCAGTGGTCAGAAAAGGCTTGTATGTGATTCACCACATAGGTAAAGGGAGTGTTTCCAGACTAAAGGTGGACATTACCTCTATATAGTCTTCAGTTAGTTGTTGTTGTGTCTTTCGGCTTTTCCCGGTTAGGGGTCGCCACAGCGGAACTCTGGTCCACTAATGTTTGGTAGTTGATTTTTACATGCTGAGTTACCAGCCCTGATGCACAACCTTCAACGAAAATACACCCATTCACTCATGTCTCTATCAGAAGACGCTCTAGCTGAGAATTGAACTGGACAGCGTCTTACTGTGAGGCGAGAATGCTACCACAGCACCACCTAGCCCTCAGTTAGTACAACAATAATTTAGTACCATGGCCTGTTTGGTATGCACCTATCCAAACACCTGCAGCAACTGGAAAGGCCATAGTAATACCCACAAAGGTGATCCATGGCCTCCAACACCTGTTCCATGCAGACATCCTCAAATCAGTAGTTGTCTACTTGATATTGGACAGGTTGTTCACAAGTGGTCTGTGGCACACCTAGATGACAACGTTATGTGCAGCCCTTCAACAGTTGTCCCATATATGTGAGTCTAACTCTTCACTCATTACCAGCATGAGAGGCCTGAATTTGATATGTGGCATCAACAAAACCTGTTGAAGAGACAGGTTTGTCTCCCAAAGCTGCCCTGTCACAGGAATGCACTTCCTAGACATATCAAACAAAGTACCATGCAGACCCTCATCAAGTTCAGCTATGATGAGTGGATGGGAAACCACAAATCTGTCCGAGGGGTCGCACCTGTGTCCCTCAATCACAGGGCAACAGGTGCTGATCGATTATTCTATTGGGGATAAAGTAATGGCTAGACTTGTAAGGGACCCAGGACCATTACTCTAGTAACCTTCTATGATCCTATGAACCTATGATCCAACAAAACCCCTAGGTGACAAGTATCAAGAGTAGTATGCTGTGTCAAGGGGTATGCATGTAAGATTACGCTGCCTGCCCCCATTGTCCCTCACACACTGTTCTACAGATATGCACCTAGCTAACCATGGACATATACAGCCATACCTTGGTGATGTCACATTTCTGCATTGCCACTATGCATCCTGAGCTGCTGTACTGGAGCAGGTCCCCATGACATGCACACACAAACACCTGCAACAGAAACAGAATACGGTCTGAGAGACAACAGTCACTCAGCAATACTAACAGCAATACAGCATCATGGCACAATGGTACATACACTTTCATGTGTACGCATGACAATTACCAGCAGACTGCACATTACAACACTACTGCACTACACTAAAAATTGCAATTAACTGTACTATATTCACCATGCACATCAGACACATATTAGCATGTTCCTGCATTGATGGTATGGATAACAGAGATGTGGCACAGGTATCATCACATGCACAGGGTGTGGTGTGGGGTAGCCAAAGGCCTAGGCTGTGCCACACAGTTGACATAATGTGTGCGTGTGTCTGGCAGGATGCTTGTCAGCTGGGCCATGGAGAGGAGCTATGTGTGTCTGATGGTGACCTGCATGTGACAGTGATGTGTGAGTGTGTGCATGTACACAGTCAAGCCATGTACCAGCCCTAGACAAGGGTATGTTGGACAGCTGTGGACTGTACATGGCAAAATGGACAGTTTACTGTCTCCAGCCGCGAACACGGGAACTGGTTCTGCCAGGAGTGGCACTGGCACTGGGTCTATATTGTATGATCAAACTTTTAAAAGTTCGAGTGTCATATGGTTGACACCATATGATCAAAACCTCCAGGGCTCAATGAGTCTATTAGCCTTAGCAGTGTGCTTAAGCTTAGAAGGGCTAAACTATAAATGGGCTGTTGGGTTAGACTTGTTATTTTGTTAGTGTGTCAAACCCAGTTTCATAAGCTGTTTAAATAATTTTACAATAACAACTTTCTAGGAAGGATTAAATGTGACAATTTTACTATTGATAATAGACCTCATTTCTTTTTTGACCAGTATGATATTCATGTCGAGATAATATAGTGACCTATGTATTATTTTAAAAAAACAAGACTTCTTTTTAAAGTATTGAACATTTTAACAATGTGTTATCACTATAATGAGTTATTTATATACTGATGCAGTATTTTATAATATTTTAGTAACACAAATAGTTTTGACTGATATGTTTTTTATTTGATTATTAGAGTATTGGTTTATTAGTTATTTATTTGTAAATTTTTCATATTTATACTCTCAATCCTGTACTTTTAAAAATTATCAGATAATAGGACTGTAGAGGTAATGAATTTTAACAGTTTAGTATTCGTTTTGAAAAGAGTTTTTCTCTTTAATTTGTTCATGGCTAATTAATTAATTAATTGAATTATTGTTGCCACAAAGCTGTATAAAAGGCAGAGCCTAACAGCAGTTTGTATCTTGACAAAGCCTGGGAGAGCCCGGGTGAAAGCGCTTGATTTGAATTTTCGTTGTGTTTTTACTGGTAGAAGCCGTTTGCATTCAATAAACAACTGGTATCTGTGGCACCTGTGTACTTTCTGCTGTGAGCCTTGTTTTACCTGGTCGGTATTTTTTGGGGATTTTCTGTTTGTGACCATATGATCGAACTTTTAAAAGTTCGAACATCCAAAAAAAAAAAAAAAACTACACAAATAACCTACCTGAATGTTTTAAGTAGGGGGCAATCCCCTCTGCACCCCCCCTGTTTTTTAAATATACCAATTCCGAGATCGCACTACAGTGCAGAAAAGGGATATCTTCCCATTCCGTGCTGTACGGAGATCTCTGTTAAAATGTTTGAAGTTTCAAAAGTTCGATCATATGCTGTAAACCATATGACACTCAAACTTTTCAAAGTTTGAGCATCCAATATAGACCCACTGGCACCACCATGCCCAGGGCCAGATGTGGTATACTTGCTGATGGTGACCAGTGCCTGCTGGATCTGTGTCCCTCATGGGACCTCCCAGGAGCATGTGCCATGGCCTGCCACATTATGGTGTGGACAGCACTTCCCCTTTGGTAGTGCTGGTGGTACTGTCAGTATGGGAGTGTGACTGTGCACAGCCACGTGAGCTCTCAACTGATGTTGTTGCTGACTTACATCCGCATTTCTGATGCCCTACTCCCACCACATTTTCAAGCACAGACATTGCAAAGTTAAGGACTGAGAATGTCTCACCCCACTGTCTATCCACTACATCAGCGAAATGACATTAGGCATCACCAATGCCGTGGATGGAGTCATGCATGCCAGGCAGTGTGGCATCCATGATCCTGAGCATCCATCTGATGTACTGTTCACAATGTGCCTGTGCCTCCATGATGGACCAAAACATGTGTCGGGTCTCACATGCTGTGACACCTCTGACATGTGCTGGATGGGCAGCAGTCCTCCTTTGAGCACCCCTGTCAATCTGCCTGTGTGGGACCTCACCCTGTCTACAGTCACAGATGGCATAGTTGCCACACTCTCCTGTTTGATGGCACCACCCTCTGACTGGGTATGTGTGGGCATACTGACTGTGTGTGGGGACATTGAGGGAGGAAGTGGGATGTCAACCAATGGGACAGATTCAGCCCCCAACAGCCCCATCTGTGCCTCACTGTGGTCACCATCATCAACAGAGTCTGATGAGACACTGACAGCAGGCTGTGAGGGGGACACACTTCAACCCCCATGGTCACCTGTGAGGGGAAGACAGCATGACTACAATAAGTTCTGCATTATAATGTCTGCTGAGCCATACACACACACACACACACACACACACACACACACACACACACACACACACACACGCACACACACGCACACACGCACACACACACACACACACACACACACACACACACACACACACACACACACACACACACACACACACACACACTACAGGTGAGGTGCCACAAATGCATTATACAAATAACACTTTATAACTGATGCCATGCACAACATGCAAGCAGACCACAACAGACACACACAAGACTGGCCCTTAACAACATGCAGTGCAGCTACATCCAGTTAATGTTGCTACTACGATACACCTATGAGATAAGACATGTCAGTGTATGTGATGGACCTTCACCTAAAACACAGTACACCCATTTCCACAATAGTAACTCACCCCTTTATAGCAGTCTGCCTACACCTTCACAAAAATATGTGCTAATATGTTACAGCTCCTGCAAATATGCTACTGTGATTACTGATGTAATGCACTGCAGTGAACCCCTCCACAAGTGAACATGCAAGTCTTGCAATATGACTAAACGTAACAGTTGTATCCACAGCAAACTGTCAGCCTTTAACATGTCTAGGGTATAGATGAACCATAATAAAACAGTACCACACTCACCAACTACAACATAATGGACCCTGGCCACACCAGAGGTACCTATGGATTTGTGTGGGTGAGGTATTGTCAGCAGACAAAAATGTGGCATTGGTACAGGATAATATCTGCATATATCAACATATACAGTAAAAACTGTGATACTATCCACATTGCTGACATTCACAATATATGTGCGCATATGTGCATTATA
This sequence comes from Protopterus annectens, assembly GCF_019279795.1. Taxonomy (NCBI): domain Eukaryota; kingdom Metazoa; phylum Chordata; order Ceratodontiformes; family Protopteridae; genus Protopterus; species Protopterus annectens. Next base: position 984,507,569 of record NC_056747.1, read on the forward strand.
ACCCCCCCCCCCACAAATGCAGATTGAGCTGACATATGTGTACAGGTATGCAAAGGTTGCCACTATGAATGCTACAGTATTAACATGATGACAACCAGATGCTTATCTGGATGCTCCTTGGCTATAGAAGCTGTGCCACCCACCTCCATGACATATGGTGTTATTGACTCTTGTGAGCTGATGGCTGAACCCAGGTTTGCCAGGAACTAGTCTGTGGCTGACAGGGGTTGTTGTGTAGCAGGCCCTCCACTGGTGCCAGCACGGTCCCTGGCCAAAGCTGCTGCCCATTGTCATGCATGATGTATCAGATCTGTGGCCCGGTGTTGGACCTGCTCATAGCTCCTGTCATGCTGGCACACATGATTAACTGATGCCACGAGGTCTGCCCACAGTACAGCTCATTTTTGCTGGTTATGGCAACTCCTTGACAACAGCACCTGGTGATGGAGTCTCAGGGCATCAATTATGGTGGTGGTCTCAGCTTCTGAGAAAGGTGGATTCCTCTGGTGGTACATCCCACCTGAAAGACATGAAGAGGGGAGCACATCATAGGACCACATACATTGCTCAACATTATGCACACACCCTGCACATCCACATTTGCCACCACTAACCACTATCCACTGCTAACTCACACATCATACCCTGCCATCTATCACCACAGTATGTATGTGGCTATCAGCAACATAGTGGCAATACATCATGCATCATCTTCCTGATGTTGATGTTTCCTGCTACTTGTTGCATGTTCTAGAAGGTGTTCAAATGCATTGTCCTGTTGCAAGTATTACTGCTTGTTCATAGCCTGTCTACACTGTATGCAGTTGTGTCAGCCTCTTACTGTTGTATTAAACACCTGGGCTGTAGGACCACCCCTTAGGTCTCCCTGACCTTCCTCTCTCAGATTCTGGACTATATGGCTGGATAATGTCCTACAGTTTTCCCTGCCAGTCCTGTTGAAATGGGCATTCTGGCAGAGTGTAGCCCCTGCCTCATGGTCACAGATGGACAACCATCTACAAACAACAGCAAGGAATGCAGTGTGTAAGAGATGCAATGACATTAGGAACCTACAGTCTATGCTCTCTCCCTGTCAAGCATGCATATCTGTCCCTGAACAGGTTGTGAATGCAATCAGTACACCTCACACACCACCCACACCTACACACACACACACACACACACACACACACACACACACACACACACACACACACACACACACACACACACACACACACACACACACACATATATATGCAGAGGTCCCCAACATACAACTACACAAAAAAGGAGACCTCCAAGGCAAAGCCAAATGTGAACATCACAGCCTGACACAGTACATAACACACACGGCCACACACCTGTGCCCCACTGCCATGCAGGCATCACCACATGTCAAACATATTACACATAGGAGACTCCATTGTGAGACACACTGATGTGCCTCTCACCTGGCTGTGTATGTGGATGGTCACAGTTACTTGTGTGTCAGGTGACAGAATCCACCATATTGCATACACACTGCTGTCTCTCACCAACAGGTACTGTCATGAGTCTGTCACAGTCCATGTTGGTGTGCCTGACCTGAGATGTACATCCCTGGACTATATGCAGTGAGACATGAGTGAGCATATTGATTATGTGTCCCAGGCAGGTATGACTCTAGTTTTATGCACCATTCTGCTGTTACCCAGACTGATGCTGCAATACATTCAGGAAATGATTGACCTTAACATGTGGCCTTTTATCCTGTGATATTCCAGGGGGTTCCAGTACCTGTGAGCCTGGGATGATATGGTCAACAGACCACAAAGCTTTGACAGAGATGGCCTCCATCTGTCTCAACTAGCCTTCAGGCATCTGGCAATGGTTCTCACCACTCCCATATTGCTTTCATTAGGAAAACTGCTGAGGTTATCACTACCAACATGCAACTGTCAGTGCAACACACATTAAAGGCCATACTGCTAAATCCTAGGTGTCTGCACATGAGTCTACCCTCAATGCAACCATTCTTAACCCTGGGAAATTTTGACATATTTGCAGTCACACACACATGGTTCAAAGCTGCAGAGAGCACCCCAGCCTTACCTGGTCAACTATCCTATCATACAGTCATACCCCAAAGTGTGGGTAGAAATTACATGGGACATGTGATGTCAGTATAAATGAGACACATACACACATCCACACTGTACAGGCAGTAAGATGCACAGGAGACACTGCAGAGGCAGTACACCATTGCCAACACAGCTATTCAAATCATAGCTAGCTACCGGCCACCACATGTGACCAGGAAGCCCATTCTGCCTATATGGACATCATCAACTGTATTATGATTTGGGTCTGTACCCTGATCCTGAGTCACTTGAATGACCCAAACATACATTGGGAGATGTACCCATGCCAGCACACAAATGGCCAGAGAGCCATCAACAGTGGATTTATAAACACCTCAATGCAGCTAGTGGCTACCTCCATATGAGATGAAGGTGTGTTGGAGTTGAGACACACTGATGTGCCTCTCACCTGGCTGTGTATGTGGATGGTCACAGTTACTTGTGTGTCAGGTGACAGAATCCACCATATTGCATACACACTGCTGTCTCTCACCAACAGGTACTGTAATGAGTCTGTCACAGTCCATGTTGGTGTGCCTGACCTGAGATGTACATCTCAGGTCAGGCATTAAGAAGGTTCGTGGTCTGCACTCTTGTGGGAGAAGAGGCTGGACTCTGCCCTTCTGAGCTGGGAATTTTCTGGTTAAAGGTTTATAGTGCCTGAATATTTGAACCGTATCTTACTGAAATTGGTTCACCTTGTTTGCTCTAGCATAGACTAGATCCAGGCCTACTGAATCTAGCTTTGTTTATATGCTTGTTGTTTGTTTGCTTGTTATTTCCCTGGAAGCTAATTCCACCTAATATGCAACTTCTCAGTGCTTCTGTGGATCACTGGTGATATCTGCATTGCTTATTGTACTTATTTCCTTGTTTCACTTGAAAGAAAGTTACTGTTTGTCGTTTTTGCATTTAGTTACTTGTAACACATTGCACTCAAGTTACCTGGCACTTGCTCACTAAAGCAATTATATAAGTCAGCACTAAAAATTAAAAGCACTACACCCTCACTCCCCACTGGCCCTTGTTTTCAATTAAGGATTTCCCAATATTATTCTAGCATGTCCAAAGGTCAGTTGTCAATCTCCTCTCCGGTCCAGCTGGTGAATCTGGGAATCTTGAGGCAATGTTATAACTGCCTCATGTACACAGACAACCCTCTCCTCCTCCCAAATAACACAAATACTTGCGAGAGATGCAGCTATTTAGCCAAACTGGAGGCTGAGCTCTCTCAACTCAGGACTGGCAAGACCAGACAGGAGGAGAAGGCAACTACACACACCACAAAACCAGCCTCACATAATGCTACCACTCCACTGAATCAAACACATAAACACACAAAGACATACTCGAGGCTCTGAGTAAAATTTACCTAAACAGCAGAGGCCTCCAAAGCAGACACCCAAACAACTGCTACCTCAAGACACCCCACAAGCAACACATAAACCACAAAAGCAGTGTGCAAAGCAGTCACAGCCCTTAAGGCCAAATACAACACCAAACATACTTGTCATAGGTGACTCCATAGTCAGACACACTGGCGTCCCACTCACCAGGCTGAACAAGGAGAGGGTCACAGTAAGCTGCCTATCGGGCGCTAGAATCCGCCACATAACACAAGCACTCGGGTCACTCCATGGCAAGTACAAATATGACACAGTCATTGTCCATGCTGGTGTGAGCGACCTGAGGCGTACCTCCCTGGACTACATGAAAAGAGACATAGAGGAGCTCTCTGATTATGTAGCCCAGGCAGGTATGACCCTAACCCTGAGCAGTATCCTTCCTTCACCAAGAATGATGCCACAATATAGAGACAAGATGATCAGCTTTAACAATTGGCTTAATGTCTGGTGTCATTCAAAGGGATCCAGTGTCTGTCTGCCTGGGATGACATGCTTGACAAGCCACGCTGCTTCGCAAGGGACGGCTTGCACCTGTCACCCTGGGATTCGGATATTGGCTAAGGCTCTTGCCACCCCATAGTGCCTTTTTAGGCAAGGCTCAAATTCTAAACCTACCACCCTAGAAAACAAAAATGGGAAGAAACTGAGGGTAATGCTGCTCAATGCCAGAAGTCTAAATCTCAAAATGCACGCACTCGAGGCCCTTCTCAGTATGGAGAACATCGATGTCTGTGCTGTAACTGAAACCTGGTTCAAGGCTCCTGAGAGCACCCCGGCACTATTAGGTTTTACCTCATATCATGCGTTCCGGCCCCAAAACCCGGACCACACCACAAAAGGAGGGTGTATCCATATTCATAAAGGATACTCACACCTCCAGGTTGGTGGCAACGCCTGAAGCTTGAAACCATCCAGGTGCAACTAACCATAGGCAAAACTGCTCTACAAATTGTAGCATGCTACAGGCCACCCTCTCAAACTCAGGAACCCCACACAACCTTCCTGAAGACACTGGAGGATATAAATGTATCTCCAAACACCATCATATTGGGTGACTTCAACTACCCGAATATAGACTGGGAACATTACTCAAGCCCTAACTTTCTAGCCCAACGGTTCCTGGAGTTCATAAATTCAAATGCCATGGAACAGCTAGTCACTGTTCCCATGAGAGGAGAAAATATACTAGATCTCATTGTCACAAACATGGGGACAAAATGCTCCACACTGGAAGTATATCCCTCATTGGTGAGATCTGATCATAAACTAATCTCACTGGAAATCCACATGCCGCCCCCACCCCAAGCAAAAAAGACCATAGTGAAGAACTTCTCTAAAGCAAACTTCACACTACTCAAGACTGGTGTGGTATCCTTCAAGGCCCCTGAGCCAGAGGAAACCACAACCCAAGCTGCGGAAGCCCTTACAAATGCCTTCTATGAACACCTCCAGGACTGCATGGATCAGGCAATCCCAAATAAAACTAAGACTCTTTCCACAAAGGGCAAACGTCCAGTCTGGTGGACCCCAGCCATTAACAAACTTTACAATAAGAGGAGAAAGCTATTACATGATAGAACAAAATCCATAAAAGGGAAGTCACCCTGATCATTATTAGTAAAAAATACGAGCACTCATAAAATCAACTAAGGCCAATTTTGAGAGAAAAATTGCCATGGATTCAAAGGACAATCATAAGGCCTTTTTCAGCTATGTTAGGAACCTGGGTGGAAACTCCCAGATATGCTCAGAATTAGTCCAAAATGATACAAAATCACTGAACCCACAGACATTGCCAACATACTGGCAGACAGGTTCAGTGCAAACTTCACCCTCTCCCCTAAAGGAGAGATAACTATCCCAGCCGAGTGTAGCCTCCTGGACATCTCAAATGCGCAGGTGAAAGCTGCTCTCTCTAAAGCTAAAAACACAGCATCAATGGGACGGATGGTGTCCCCGGCTGTGTGCTACACGAGCTAAATGAGGAATTAAACCCGCACATAAGGCAGCTGTTTAATCTCAGCCTTACCACAGGATACGTGCCCAAAGAGTGGCGTCACGGCAACTGTGGTCCCACTCCACAAAGGCGGTGCCTCTACGGACCCTGGTAATTACGCCCCATAAGCTTAACAAGTCTAGTCTGCAAAGCTATGGAGAGGATCATAATGGAGCTCATAAACAAAGATATAGGGACTTGCAGACATTGGACCCGACCCAGTTTGGCTTTGTCAAGGGAAGATCATGCCTTTTGAACTTGGTTGACTTCTTGAAACAGTCACCAAGGCCATTGATGAGGAAAGGCAGTCCATACAGCCTACCTTGACCTTGCAAAGGCTTTGACACAATACCCCACTCGGGTATTGTAGAAAAACTACCAGCTTAAATGTAAACCCATATGTCACAAGATGGGTTGCAAACTGGCTTAAGGACAGAACCCACAGGGTTAGAGTTGCTGGCGCTGTGTCAGACTCCAAGCCGGTCACAAGTGGTGTCCCACAGGGCTCGGACCTTGGCCCCCTATTGTTTGGCATCTACTTCTCAGAAGTACAGGCCAACATGGGAGGACTTTGGCTGACAAAGTTTGCAGACGACTGCAAACTGGGCCATAGTGGAAAGTGCATCGGACACGGATATCCTTCAGAAGGGACTCACGGAAACAGATAGCTGGTGCCAGAGCCATGGCCTGAAGTTAAACGCCAAAAAATGTATAGTCATACCCTTCAGGAAAAACAAGGTAACCCCAAGCTACCATATAGGTGGCAATCCACTAAGCAAAGAAGAGGTTATCAGGGACCTGGGGACCCAGGTTGACAGTGGCCTTTCTTTTGACACTCACATTGCTAAAGTGGTTAGAAAGACCTTCTACATTGCCCACCTGATCATGAAGGGATTCACATCCAGATCTAGTGAGGTCATTGTTCCCCTGTACTCTTCACTTATCAGACCAATGATAGAGTACAATGCCCCATTCGGGATGTATCTCACCCGACATCTGCAGCAATTGGAGAGACCCCAAAAGTTCCTCACCAAAAGGATAAAGGGACTCCAAAATCTGTCATATGCTGCCAGATTGAAGAAACTCCAGCTCTATTCAGTCGCATACCGTCTGCTCAGAGGTGACATGTGCCTGACATACAAGGCCATGTCCAACCCGGAATTAATGGACATGCTCCACCTCAAAAATCCAAATCCACCAAAACCACTAGAGCAAGCGACTTAAACCTTAGCACGGATATAAATAGGATGTGCTGGAGGGATAGATTTATCACTCAGAGACTCCCTATGCTGTGGAATAAAATCCCGGTCCATGTGAGGCAGAGCACCTCGCTGACTCTGTTCAAGAGAAATCTAGACCTGTGGATGGGAGATCGTAGGTTTACCCCAGGAATCAACTCTGTGTCACTGCTGGACAGAGGCACAACAAACTAATGGGCACAGTATTTTTTCATATAAGGGGTGGCGTAAGCCACAATAATTTGGGCTAGGCTTATAAATGCCTTAGGGCAGATAGCCTAGTATAAACCTATGAACCTATGAACCTATGAACCTATGATATTACACAACACAGGTAACCACTGCAGCATCCCTACAGTGTCATCCTCTTTGACAAAGCAACCATTAACTGGTCAGGTTTGCGGTCACAATCTCCCATAATACCCATCTAGCTAGGGTTAGACATACATACACCTCCAACGTGGAATACAGCCTCCTGGGGATGGTATACACAGATTCACAGCCTCCAGCCTCTCTGTAGGGACTGGTACCAATTTCCATGCATACACACAAGTGCTATATGTGTACTTGTATAGATGCATGGAGTCAGGTATACCCAACAGGACTACATCATCCTCTGCAAGGAAACATACACCTGTCTGGTGGACATCTGCAATACATAAATGTCTATAACTGGGATAACATACCGCTGTTCGAGAAAAAGTATGAGCTGGTGCCTATTTTGGGGCAATGTCTCCTTAGAGTGAACAAGTGAATGGGATCACTCCTGGAAACCTGCACAGCAAACCCAGAGCCCACATTGTCGGCATCCACTACAGACAATCATCTCCCATTCTGCACATATGTCTACAACATCACAGGAAGCACTTGCATCTGCTCAGTTGTGGTGATAACGGACACCAGCTCTACCAGTGCTTTAGGTATAGCATACTTGATGCCTGACAAAGTCAGTGTAGGCTTCACCTCCTGTCCTCTCCATCAGTACATCAGGATGTCCACAGTACCTGCCCCCTTCTCTTATATGTAGGGAACAGATCAACACTGCCATGTAAAAGTCATGGTATATATCCACCATGGGAGCCTATCACATCACAGAATGCATCCTACATGACTCCAAGCATAACCTTGCACACCGTAAGGCACTGTATGCAAAGGAGGCCCGAGTACAGCCTTTGTCCCAGCCATATGAAGAACAACCACTGTCACCCCTTTACACTAAGGCGTGGCATCCACCAATCTGTCACATTATACACCCATCAGCCTAACTAAGCTGTTCTGCAAGGCCATAGCACAGTTTATAGTGAATCTCATTAACAAGGACATTGGTGACCTCCACACACTCCATCACACACAGTTAGGCTTTCTGAAGGAAGAGATCATGTCTGTTGCACTCTGTTGACCTCTTTGATACAGTCACAAAAGCCATGGATGGGAGGTGACAGTGCACACTGCCTACCTTGACCTGGACAAAGTATTTGACAGTATAACCCACTTGGCCATAATAAGTATATGCTCCCAAGTATGCATCACACCATATGTTACCATAAGGGTAGCACACTGACGTGCTGATATGACCCAACTAATCCACATAGGGGAATCCACCTCAAGCGGTTGACCCATAACTAGTGGCGTAATCTGTTGTTCTGTGTTTGGGCCTTTGTTATGTGTGCTGTACATGTCTGAGGTGCAGGCCACAGCCATTGGCCTATAGCCAACCATGTCTGCAGATGACTGCATGCTGCGTGCTCTCACCGGATTCCCTAGTGATGTGGACATCTGCCTAGGAGGGTCTCAAGCAGATACATGACTGGTGCCAGAAACATAGTCTCATACTGCATACCAGGAAATGCAGTGTCAACCCCTTAGGAAAGAATGATGTCAACACATATTATCACAGTACTAATAACATCTTAGGCACGCAATCAGTCGTGAGGGATCTGTGCACACAGGTTGATGGCAACAATACATTTCACCACCATGTTGCTTCTGTTGTATGGTAAACCTTTGACATGGCCTACCTCATACATAAGGGTATGTCATCCAGGGGCATGGGGTCCTAACATACCTGTATTCCCCCCAGTAAGGCCCATTATTGTGTATAATGCCCATTTGTCATTCACCTCACACAGCACATGCAGCAGCTGGGGACATCACAGAGGTTCCCCACCAGGGAATACTAGGGCCTCAAACATCTACCATAGATAGATAGGCTATAAGCCCAGCCTTCTACCCAGTTTCATACATACTCGTCAGAGGTGACCTCTGTCTGGCATACAAGGCAATCACGGATTCAATATTGTTGGGACTGTTGCACAAGTGAAACTCAAGCTCCACTCTATTAATACACACACACACACACACACACACACACACACACACACACACACACACACACACACACACACACACACACACACACATGCCCTCAACCTGGTGTGAAACATCAACTGAGCTTGTTGGCAGCTCAGATGTGTGTCCCACACAATCACCCTGCTGTGGAATGGTCACCCTGTCCACATCAGGCAGGGTAGCTATTTGCACCTTTGCAGGCGGAACCTGGATAACTGAATGGTTAACTGCACATACACCCATGGGATACCATCTTTGTCCCTGTTGGACTGGGGCATCAGGTGCTGCCTTGCATACACATGGGCTAACATCTGGCCTAGGCATATGGGGACTCAGGCCCATAGCCTAGTAACCCTGTATAGTCCTAGGTATACCAGTTATGGCCTGTGTGCTGTGACAGACTGTGCTGTTATGTATCCACACCCATCACTGCCATTGACTATGGTGTGTCCCCTATGAGCAACGTTACAGTACCATGTCATGCAGCCAACATCTGACAAATAGGTGAGTGGTACTACAAGTGCATATGGACATTCCAGCAACATTTGTGGTACACAATAACTGACAGCAGTGCATATGTGGTATAGGGTTGCCTCCTCATAGGTGTCTGACATCTGCAGTACCCAGATGTTTGTGGAATGTCTACATGTGCCTGATATATATATGTAGACCCCCTTTCTGACAAATGTGGATGTCTGGAAACCAGTTGGACAATATGTAATGGTTGTCCCCAGAGTGTGAGGAATGTGTCTATGACATGCCAGACCCCTTGGAACACAGTAAGGGTACATTAATATCTGGTACTGTATTCATTCCCTTACACTGTATGCTCAATATGTACACACTGTTGCTGAGGAGGAACCTGTCCCCCCCCCCACTACTGCCAATAACCTGCTGTCCTGCTGCAGGGGGTCACCATGTATACTAGCCATAGCTGTCAGGCAATGAGATACAGGTGTGGTGTACACAGTGACCTAGTCACAGTATGTCAGGAACAATCAGAGACACTTGGGCAATCCTCTAGCTTCTGTAGCAGTACATACCTCAAAAGCTATCCAGATGGGATGGTATTGGCCAAGCTGTAACACCTGCAGTTACATAACTACAGGGGACTATTACTTGTCAGGGGAACATATATGACTACCAAGGTGTAATCTGCACTGATGTTATGTGAGTGTGCTACTGGCATACTTCAGCTGGGCTTATATCTGTGTCCAAGGTTTTTGGCAGCAGTGATCACTATATGTGACAGGGTGACACTTGAGAGACATGTATTGTGCACAGTACAGAAAGTTTACACTTATCCTGCTGTCATTGGTAGGCATAGGGTTAGACTGTTAGCAGCCATTCACAGATGCACCAGGCATACAGCTGTACCAACAACAGACCATTTAATTTGTCTTATTAACTTGGAATAGTATAGTACTTCATGTTGTTTTATTTAATGGAGTGTTATCACCTTGCTGAGAAATGCTGTTTACACACTACTACATCTGGACACAGACATTAGTATACCCTTCATACAGCTACTACAGACATTTATTTACATGCAAGTCCTGTGGGGAGAAAATCTGTTAACACATAACTGTTTCTATAAATAGTACTACTTGTCTGTCACTATAAAATATCTTAGTACCTGTCCCTGGATTCAAACCTTGGTCTGTGTGTGGCAAAATGAACAACATATACTGCACATTGCTTATCATACTGAACTACTGGGCCACTGCTGTATGCCAGTTGAGTGATATGTACCTAAAGCTCGCCTAGTGACAAAGTGTGACCTGGTAATATAGGTAGAGTGTCATACAAGACTGCAGTGACAGTTGAACATACATGCATGAGATTCATGCAAGACAGAGATAGTAGATGAACTGTGTATTAATACTTGGAATGCAGGTGTACACAACTCCTCATGGATGGGAATATGTGTGATCTGTATAGACCATTTCAGGGTGCTGGGATGTCTACCTGACCCATATACATTTGCAGATGGTATAGTTGCAATCTACAGCTATTACACTTTCATACTTGCCTGCATCAGCATACCTGTGTTCATGGATGCATATAGCTGAAATGCAAAGGTTAACACAAGACAATCCTGGGAGAAACACACTATAATACCTTAGACAGTACTACTCTAGGTTCAGATGTTTGTGCAGAACAAATATCATATTGCATCATATCTTGTAGTACACCTCCACATCTATACTTTAGCTTGACAGTTATTTATTGGCCAACTTTCGTTCACTTGATGGTGTTATACCCATGTTTACTTCACAAAACCTGTAAGATTTGATTTCTTGAAGAACAGCCTAGAATACACACAACAACTGAAGAACCAATAAGGTGGTGTAAAGGTGATTGCTCAAAACTATAAAACCAAAAAATAATCACCTAGGTAGCCAGTCAGTCTCCAAAAGTTTTATTGAACAACAGGTTAAGCGCTTTCATCAAACAATGTTGACTTCCTCAGAACAAAGACTGAAAAAAATGGTTTAAATAAGTTGATGAGGCCACAATTAATTAAAAGCCAGCCAATAAAAAACATAGTCTGTTAGATCATGACTATTAATATGTTAAAACCATTCTTGGAACAAACCATGCAAAAAATGTTATCATTACTACTTGAATTAAAGATAAAAACAAAAGGAGGGCTTATACTTGTCCTGCCTTTTCTTTTAATATTGGCAGGATGGTTAAATAATCATTTAACCCTGGAGGTAAATTTGCAGCTGACCTCAGCTGCCATAACAGTTCTTTCTTGCACAAAATATTTTGCCAATCTCCCCCTCTTGAATCAACCTGTACAGTGTCCAGAATAGCAAACTTGAAACTAGAGAAACCTTCACAGTGTAAACTGTGCCTAAACAAAGCATTAGTTTCTCTTTTGTTTCCAAAGTCATATAAATGCTCATAAATTCTTGTTTTAAGACGTCTCTCAGTCTTTCCAACACAAAATGAGTTACAAGAATTACATTTGGCAAGGTATACTAATTTACTAGAAAAACAATTTCCTTTTCTAAAATTCAAGGCATTATTGTTTATATTTTCTAAGGTGATGGAGCTCCCCTGTAAGATGTATAAACAATAGGGGCATCTCCCACTTGGTGTAGTACCATTTGAATTCCTGCTATCCCCACAGTTGTTAGTTTTCCTTTCAAGAATCAATTTTAGATTAGGTACTATTTTTGTAGAAAAATTGGGTTTTTCCCCCAAAATCCCAAATACATCATTATTAGTCTTAAAAATACTCCAGTTTTTATTAAGAATATTTTTGACTTCATTATATAATGGTCTGTATTGGACCACACATGTTTGATGAAAGTCAATATTAGTCCCGTCATCCCCTGTTATATCTGTTTGGGAAGTTTTGGTCAGTCCCTTACCCAAAAGAGGTATGTATTTTTTTCCCTATTCATCCACAACTTCCTTAAGAATAGTGTCAATAAATTCACCAGGGTAACCTCTGTCTAGAAACATTTCTTTAAAGTGTATAAATTAACTTATAACATCCTCCTCATCCTGGCTATCCTGATGGCTTGACCCTTGATAATACCTTTCTTCTTAAATACAGGATGATGGCTGTTGTTATTAAGTAGCTGTTACAGAAAAGTTTTTTTACGGTATATTCTGGAAATAAACCCATAATTTAGCTGTCTATGCGGACAGAATGATTAAGCATGTGGTGGAGGGAGTACCCCATTTAATGAAGGATTCCTCTGACTTTTTGGGTAAAATGAAAATGGAAATGTAGTCTCCAGATGTCACCTTTTTGACTATAGATGTACAGGATCTTTTTTCTTGTATTCCTAAACATGACGGTTTAACAATATTTGAAGAAATACTTTTTACATGTTCACAACTACAACACGATCAGTTTACTGTTTTATGTGAAATTATGGCCCTCATTTTGGAAAACAATTACCTTTATTTTGAGGGGCAATATTTTCAGCAGATCAAGGAACTAGCGATGGGTGCCGCTTGCGCCCCCGTATATGCTAATCTTGTTCTTTTAGGCTGGGAGTTGGAACATGTTTTCAAAAGTGAATATTTTTCAGATATTGTTACCTACTGTAGGTTTTTGGACGATATTTTTATTTTATGGAAGGGTTCAATTGATACCATTACAGCATTTATACAATATCGTAACAGTACTACAACTTTTTTAAAATTCAATTTTGAATGTCATGACAGTGAAATTAATTATTTGGACATCAAGGTTGTCAAAGGTAAAGAAAGGCTTATTTCCAGAATATACCGTAAAAACTTTCTGCAACAGCTACTTACATTACAACAGCCATCATCCTGTATTTCAGAAGAAAGGTATTATCAAGGGTCAAGCCATCAGGATAGCCAGGATGACCTCTTTAAAGGAGGATGTTATAAGTGAAGTTATACATCTTAAAGAAATGTTTCTAGACAGAGGTTACCCTGGTGAGTTTATTGACACTATTCTTAAGGAAGTTCTGGATGAATGGGGAAAAAAAACATACCTCTTTTGGGTAAGGCACTGACCAAAACTTCCCAAACGGATATAACAGGGTATGACGGGACTAATATTGATTTTCAACAAACATGTGTGGTCCAATACAGTCCCTTATACAATGGAGTCAAAAATATTCTTAATAAAAACTGGAGTATTTTTAAGACTAATAATGATGCATTCCGGATTTTGGGGGAAAAATCCAATTTTTCTACAAAAATAAGACCTAATCTAAAATTGATTCTAGAAAGGAAAACTAACAACTGTGGTGATAGCAGGAATTCAAATGGTACTACACCTTGTGGGAGATGCTCCTATTGTTCATACATAAACAATAATAGCTTGTTTTTTAGAAAAGGAAATTGTTTTTCTAGTAAATTAGTATACCTTGCCAAATGTAATTCTTGTAACTCATTTTATGTTGGAAAGACTGAGGGACTTCTTAAAACAAGAATTTATGAGCATTTATATGATGTTAGAAACAAAAGAGAAACTAATGCTTTGTTTTGGCACAGTTTACTCTGTGAAGGTTTCTCTGGTTTCAAGTTTGCTATTCTGGACACTGTGCAGGTTGATTTAAGAGGGGGAGATTGGCAAAATGTTTTGTGTAAGAAAGAACTGTTATGGTAGCTGAGGCTAGCTGTGAATTTGCCTCCAGGGTTAAATGATTATTTAACCATCCTGCCAATATTAAAAGAAAAGGCAAGACAAGTATAAGCCCTCCTTTTGTTTTTATTTTTAATTCAAGTAGTAACGATAGCAGTTTTTGCATGGTTTGTTCCAAGAATGGTTTTAACATATTAATATTCATGATCTAACAGACTATATTTTTTTATTGGCTGGCTTTTAATTAATTGTGACCTCATCAACTTATTTAAACCAGTTTTGTTCTGCTGTCTTTGTTCTGAAGAATTCAACATTGTTTGATGAAAGTGCTTAACCTGTTGTTCAATAAAACTTTTGGAGACTGACTGGCTACCTAGGTGATTATTTTTTGGTTTTATATACACAACAATTAACAATAAACTAAATCCGTTCCAAGTCAAAGCATGTATAATGCACCAGCACAATGTCAAATAAAAATGTCTCTTTATTGACCACAAGTAGTAACAGGTTAAGCGCTTTCATCTATTTAATATAGACTTCTTCAGAACACTCTTTTTACAAAAAACTCAGCTTAAATACATTCACCAATACCTCATTTCTGTTTCACAATAAATTGCGATTAAACCTTAAAGTGCACAGTGCATAATTCCCTTACCCAATATCTTATTAAAATTAATGTTTCCAAATCGTATTGTGATAAAACCATAAGCATAAAAATATGTTAAAAATGTTAAAAATATATGACGCTAATACACAAATATTCAATATTTCATCGTATATATACACTTTTAGTATTGTCAACCTAATATACCTTAAAGAAATATATTTTTTGTCCATACTTATGAAATATGACAAATAAGTATTGTGAAAACTTCATCAATAAATATAATAATATTAACCACCATAACCTAATTAATATCTATTGACCTACCCACTGTACTCTAATATGGGTTTGACAGATATATGGTCATTAATACCTGGGTATACTGAGGCATTCAATTTAATCTGCCATCTTGCCTCTTTCTCTCCTAATTTTTTCTTTATATTACCACCCCTAGGGTTGTCTTTGATAACTTCTAAAATGCCAAAACAAAAAGATGAACAGTTCTTGTGTGCTTCTAAATGTCTCCACAGTGCATTGTTACTGTCCTTCTTTTTCATACTGTAACAATGGTCATATATTCTATTTCTCAAGCACCTATCCGTTTTCCCTACATAAAAACAGGGACATGTTGTGCATTTTGCTAAGTATACTAAATGTCTAGTCCTGCAGTTGCCCTTATGAAATTTAACTACTGTTCGATCATTATTTTGTAATGTAATAGTGGGGGTACTAATAATTAAATTACACTGGTTACAGGTACCAGTAACCATATATCTATCAAACCCATATTAGAGTACAGTGGGTAGGTCAATAGATATTAATTAGGTTATGGTGGTTAATATTATTATATTTATTGATGGAGTTTTCACAATACTTATTTGTCATATTTCATATGTATAGGTATGGACAAAAAAAATATATTTCTTTAAGGTATATTAGGTTGACAATACTAAAAGTGTATATATATGATGAAATATTTAATATTTATGTATTAGTGTCATATATTTTTAACATTTTTAACATATTTTTATGCTTATGGTTTTATCACAATACAATTTGGAAACATTAATTTTAATAAGATATTGGGTAAGGGAATTATGCACTGTGCGCTTTAAGGTTTAATTGCAATTTATTGTGAAACAGAAATGAGGTATTGGTGAATGTATTTAAGCTGAGTTTTTTGTAAAAAGAGTGTTCTGAAGAAGTATATATTAAATAGATGAAAGCGCTTAACTTGTTACTACTTGTGGCCAATAAAGAGACATCTTTATTTGACATTGTGCCGGTGCATTATACATGCTTTGACTTGGAATGGATTTAGTTTATTGTTATATGGTTGGCCGTTCCGGTGCCATTTGTTTTTCTGAGTTGAATTAGTGGTGGCATGGATTCCCTTGATGAACTCCCTTCTATTTTTTCCCCAAGGAAGGACGATATATGGGGGCTACAGTCCGAAATGGCTATTATGAGGGGAGAATTGACGCGTTTACTTGAACTGATTAGTCAGCCTGATTCTAATGGAAGGACCGAGCAGAGGATGACATCATCGCGTACGCAACGAGTGAGCAGCAATGCCAGATCCCTACTTAACGGGCAGGAGAATGGCGTACTACAGAGAAAGAGTGACTCTTATGGATCCCATCAGGGGGATATCGATGGTGTTGGCCATCCCCCGAATATTGCAGGATGTGGATCGGAGGCCGAGTACGACATATCGGGTGCGAAACCCAAACGAACAGTGCCCAAAAGAACATACACCATGGGAGCGAACAACATGCGGGCAGGTACTGTGTTTAACTCCCATTCTCAAAAAACAGCAGGCTCGGGAGTGCATTGCAAGTTTAATAACTTTTTAGTAGCTGATTTTGACTTTAATGGAGGATTCAGGCATGATAATAAGAATAAAAATGATGATAATGATGGGAATGACAATAAGACACTCAAGGACTTAATTTATGACTTTGGCAAAAAATTAAAAGTGCTCAAAAGTATTCAGCTTGAAAATATGTATCTGAAAAAATGTTTGGACACTGCCATTGTCCCTATGGGATTAAGATTTTTTAAATGTCCGATGGGTGTAGATTTAGATGAAGGTAATATTGAAGAATGTTCCAAAATGGTTTGACAATTTTGGGTTTACCTTCATGAGGTTTATCATAACGTGTAATGACAAGAAAATTTGTATTCTCATGACTGAATTAGAATGACTAAATGATATTATCACAAATGATTTATTATTTGAGGAATGTGCAATGTATTTAAATACTCAGTATACATGGGTAGAAAATCAAGTTATGAAACAGTATGAAAGGAAATGTAAAAAGTTGAAAAGAGATTTAGAGCAATATGAAAAGGGGAATGTATACAGATGGGATTTAGGTAACAACAACAGTAAAAGGACGTATCAGTCAAGTGAAACTGGTCAACCTCAGAAATTTAATAATAGGAACTATTATAAAGGAGATGGACAACGTAGGATGCCTCCCACCCCTGATTTTTTAGAGGAAGACATAAGATGGGGGAAAGTACACAGCGAACAGTATCAAGGTAAGAGAAAGGTGAGTACAAACTATGGGGGAAGACAAGGGGGGTTCAGGAATCAAAATCAAAATCAACAGAGAAAGAATTAAGAATTGTTAAGGTGTACAACATTATTAGTAGTTATGGTGAATTTAATATTTATAACTACACAAATATTGAACTTACAGAAGAGTATTTTTTGTTACTTTCCAAAGGGATGAAATTTGTTCCTAATAATGACTTTAGTGTAGTCGACTACATTGTGGATTTTAAAAAGTACTTAAGGAAACTTAATTTAGCTGTGTTTTTTTATGGTAAAAAGGGAACACATAGGTCAGTGTTTAAAAAGAAAAGTGTATTCACGCCCCCTTTGAACAATACTCTAGCTATTTTTGAGAAATTGGTAATAGATATAATTTACAAATTTGGAAGAAATAGAAGAGTATGGAAACCCAATTTGAGTAGAAATGAATCCAATTTATTGAAAGAAATACAAAACAACAAAAGCATTAGGATCATGAAACCTGACAAAGGGGGTGGGGTGGTGATTTATGGGACTAATGATTACATTAACAAAATTAATAGTATTCTATTAAATTCTGGAAATTATGTTATATCTTCCCTTAATGAAGTGAATATTGGATACCATAAAATAGATTTGTTCTTGGAAGACTTATTATTGGATGATAGAATAGATATGGAGTTATATGAATTTTTAAAAGTGGAATATCCTATTATTAACACTATTGTGGGTATTCCCAAAGTGCATAAAAACTTGGAAGATCCACCTTTTAGACCCATAATTTCTGGGAACAAATCCAAGACCTTCCCTTTTGGGAAAGTGATTGATGTCTGGCTGAAGCCAATGTATAGTAAAATTAAGCATATTGTGATTGACTCATGGGATTTTTTTGGGAGATTGCAGCCAGATATGGTCACAAATGAGATGTGGTTAGTTACTATAGATGTAGTTGATTTATTTTCAAGTATACCACAAGAGGAAGGAATGACAAGGTTCTGTAATAGTATTAGGAACTTTGGTGATTAGACCTGGGACAGAACATCCCTTACATTAAAACTCATGGATATAGTTTTAAAGTACAATTATATTATGTATGAAGGTGAATACTATACACAAAGAAAAGGGGTAGCTATGGGGGCAGCTTGTGCCCCCATATTTGCCAATTTGTTTTTATTAGACTGGGAAACTAAGTATATTATTAATACGGACTGGTTTATTAACATAACATGTTATCTTAGATTTTTGGATGATATTTTTTAATATGGAAAGGTGACATAAGTAAGTTAAATGAGTTCAAGGAATATTTAAATACTAGGACTGATTATTTAAAGTTCACCTTTAATGTGGAGAAAAAATCTATACCCTACTTGGATACTCATATTACAGTGGACAAAGGGAAGTTTAAATCCAATGTTTTTAGAAAAGACACTTTTAGTAATTCTTACTTACAATATACAAGCTGCCATCCTTACAGCCAAAAAAGGAGTATTATAAAAGGTCAGTGCATTAGGGCGGCGAGGATGACTTCTGAGTATTTAGATTTACTTACTGAATTGGAGGTGATTGGAGACTTTTTTAAATGTAGAGGATACCCCTTGGAGATGGTGATAGATATTACTGATTATGTGAAGAAAGAGTGGGGGAAAAAGTATAAACCACTCATAGGTACTGGACCCAGTTACCAAGGGGGTATGAGCACGGACAAGGACAACCATAATTGTAATGAGTATAGAAAGGCATGTGTCCTGCAATTTGCTCCCCAATGTAGTGAGATTTAAAAAAATAATACAGAAGAATTGGAATGTTTTAAGGGCAGATAGTAATATATTTGAGATAGTGGGGGCTAAGCCAAATTTTGTATCAAGGAATGGCAATAATATAAAATTTAAACTGGAGAGGAAAAGAATAGGGAATAACACTGAGGATGCCCTGAGAGGTACCACAAGGTGTGGTACCTGTAACCAGTGTAATTTAATTATTAGTACCCCCACTATTACATTACAAAATAATGATCGAACAGTAGTTAAATTTCATAAGGGCAATTGCAGGACTAGACATTTAGTATACTTAGCAAAATGCACAACATGTCTCTGTTTTTATGTAGGGAAAACGGATAGGTGCTTGAGAAATAGAATATATGACCATTGTTACAGTATGAAAATGAAGAACAGTAACAATGCACTCTGGAGACATTTAGAAGCACACGAGAACTGTTCATCTTTTTGTTTTGGCATTTTAGAAGTTATCAAAGACAACCCTAGGGGTGGTAATATAAAGAAATAATTAAGGGAGAAAGAGGCAAGATGGCAGATTAAATTGAATGCCTCAGTATACCCAGGTATTAATGACCATATATCTATCAAACCCATATTAGAGTACAGTGGGTAGGTCAATAGATATTAATTAGGTTATGGTGGTTAATATTATTATATTTATTGATGAAGTTTTCACAATACTTATTTGTCATATTTCATATGTGTAAGTATGGACAAAAAATATATTTCTTTAAGGTATATTAGGTTGACAATACTAAAAGTGTATATACACGATGAAATATTTAATATTTGTGTATTAGCGTCATATATTTTTAACATTTTTAACATATTTTTATGCTTATGGTTTTATCACAATACGATTTGGAAACATTCATTTTAATAAGATATTGGGTAAGGGAATTATGCACTGTGCGCTTTAAGGTTTAATTTCAATTTATTGTGAAACAGAAATGAGGTATTGGTGAATGTATTTAAGCTGACTTTTTTGTAAAAAGAGTGTTCTGAAGAAGTCTATATTAAATAGATGAAAGCGCTTAACCTGTTACTACTTGTGGTCAATAAAGAGACATCTTTATTTGACATTGTGCCGGTGCATTATACATGCTTTGACTTGGAACGGATTTAGTTTATTTTTATATGGTTGGCTGTTCCGGTGCCATTTGTTTTTCTGAGCTGATATACACAACAATTGGCAGAACACAGATTTATTGAGGGTGACATGACACAGTGATTGGTATACAGCTGACAATCTTTATTGTTTTGCACTTTAAATAATGCAGGCATTGGAAGACATCTGTTATTACACAATCTATGCAGTACTACCTTTATTTCTTCACAATTCTGACTGTTGTTGTACTGTATTTCCTGCAGCTTAGAAATGCAGTTAATTTATTCCCTTCACATTTTCAATACCGGTGTATTTTATTACCAGAACATGTAATATTAATACAGTTTACACATGTTATTCCCAAACATTATTAATGCTGTATTAACTCTCATTCCATAACAGTAGCATGTTTCATGCTTTCATCTATATTGAACTGTACCTGCAATACTTACTTTTATCAGTCTGGGTCTATGTACACATTCATTGTAGTACACTCACAACAGACTATATACCTACTGGCAGTTACTACTGTACTCTTTCTTAAGATTACTATATATTGCAAGATATATTTGTACTCATCACACTCTTGGCACATCCTGGCCAGGCACCCTTCACAGACCTCCAAGTTGCGAGCCCTCTCCTCTGCAGCTTTGGGGGGGCACACCATTATGTGTACTTGTCGATCAGATATTCATACTGAAATTTGGTAAATCAATGGTTCCTATACTTACAAACTTCTGGGGCACTGCAGTCCTGAGCATCTTGGATCCATTGAACCAAGGGCTCCCCCTTCCTTTGCTCAGGTCATCATAATAATGATGCACCTGTTCACCAGTGCAGGGGATACCAGTTGCAGTGGTGAGGTCATTTGCCAGACGGTCCCAGGCCTATGACTTATATACAGAGCCCTGGTACTGGCCCTGCAGCATCTGGTTGCCATGGTCTTTAACAAAGAGACCAACCATGACCCTGAACTCCAAAATGCACCAGCGCTGCACCTGGAAGCTCGCACCCTCTCCAACTCCAGTCATAGCTCCTACAGTGATTAAACTCCAACAGGTTCTGACTGTATTCCCACCTGTATAGCATAAATAAGGCTGTTTTCATTCCCTTTGCCACCATTGGAACATTTTTAAAAATGCTCAGCTTCGCTTATCACTGCACAAACCTGCTGAACTCATCTAAGTAGTGCTTAAACAGGCAATGCTTAGCAATGTTTAGTGGTTCACAAACCCACTTAGCTGAGCTGAGGACTGCTTAAACTGGGATTGCTAAGCAGTGCCCAAACCATCTAAGCAGAGTTGTGCATTGCTAAGTACTGCTAAAACAGGTTCTATTTAAGAATTGCTCATTAATGATACTTTATTATGTGTATGTATTTTACTGTACATGACCTAACCCTATGTATTTTAATTGCATTATCTTGGGGTGTGACTGAAATGTATTGGACACTTGTGTGCAGCTGGGGCTTTTCTCCTAATATCTCCACTGAAAATGGGATTCTGGACCAACTGGACTAACCCGGTTAACAAATATCAATAACTACATCGGAAAAAAAAAAATATATATATATATATATATATATATATATATATATATATATATATATATATATATATATATTAATGTCATCAGATATAAAAGCTGAATGGCCTGTCTGGTAATTCAACTCATGCATCTACTGCACAGAAGGCCATGATTCTAACCATTCAGCTAATGTGGATATGAAGATTTCAGCTATACATTTCTATGTAGCATTTGGTTATGTTTAAGCACTGCTGAGCGATGAACCGTGCCATGCAAACTCACTCATATGCTTAAACGTGACCTTTCTCATTAAAAGTAAAAGCATCCGGTTTCTATTTTTAAATGTCTGGCACATGTTCATTGCTAAGCGCTGCACTGCGCAAACACAAGAAGAAAAAAAAAGGGAAAATTACATTTTAACATTTATATTGCAGTGCCGTCCAGCACTTTGACAGTGCAGAGGGTGTGTTACCCATCTCCAGACACTGTAACACACCCCCTGCAAAAAGGAAAACACTTGGGAAGGGAACCTATTTAACTTTTATATTTCATTGCCATCCAGCACTTTGACAGTACAGAGAGTGTGTTATGGTCACAGTAACACACCCCCTACAAAAAAAAAGAAATGGACAAGTACACGCATTTAACTTTTATATTTCAGTGCCATCCAGCACTTTGACAGTTCAGGGGGTGTGTTACACATCTCTGAGCACTGTAACACACTCCCTACACTGATTTAGTAACCATGTTACACGACTCTCCCTCAGTAGCGATCTTTCATTAATATGCAAGGCCCGCTACTGAGGGTGAGCTGCAGACACAGCCACAGTACACTCTGTGTAGGGCTTGCACTATACCTACACAGAGTTTATTAAATCTGGGGGGGTGTTTATTTTGTGGTGAGGAAGAGACAACAGAGGATATTTTTTTGAAATGTAAAAGAGTGGCAAAACTCTGGAAAAAGCTGCACGAAGAGTTTTTTTGAGCATATTAATGTCATAAACAGCAGGAATATGAATATGATTATGTATGGATAATATAAGAATAAGATGAAAGAATATGTGAGAAGGGTAGATAAGAATTTATTTTATGTAATATGGGTTATTTGGGATGAAAGACTGAATGAAATTTTAGTTAATGGGGAATGGATTTTGCCAGATATATAGCAAAAAATCAAATTATGGTTGTGGAAGAAGAAGTGGGGGTCAATTATTGAAGAATAACGTTGAGAATGCTATAAGAAAAATAAAAAATAGCAAGAAATAGACATGTATATATGTACTTATATATATATGTAAATTGTGTAAATATTTAAATAATGTTTTTATGTTATGTTAAATAAAGAACCTCTACTATTTTTGATAAGTGCCATGGATCTTTTACATCCTTCTAAGCTACCACCAACTCAGGCAAATGTGGACTCATTTTAACATCTTATCCAAAGGATGGCATGCCCAGGAGTGCAGCACCCACCTTGTACTGCATTGTAGTGTCATTATTGGAAAATTAGTCTAAACACCTGGCACAGGATTACAAACTACTGACCAAATATAAACTTTAATGATTTTTAACCCTCACTGATATATCAGTAAATGAAGACACATGTGAAGGTCTGGTGGTTATTGAAGATGGTTAAGGCGTTAAACTCTTAGTGGGCTGTTTCCTGTAATCAGGGGTTCAGAGTTTTATTCTTTCTACCTGCATTTGCCTACTGTATGATGTCTCTTAACCAGATGCGATTACTGGAGGTTGCCTGTTTACCTGGTTTAAAAAAGGGGGGAAATGGGACAGCTTTTATAACTACATATAATTTGGATTATAAACCAGTGCAATGAATAATGCATAAAAATTGGCCCATTTTGGAAGAGGATTCTTTTATCCATAAAAAAGTGGGTAACACTCCCTGAATTTTATATCAGAGGGGCCATAATTTAAAGGATTTATTAGAGGGGAATTTTATAATCAACAATAACATTTTGGGGAATGCACAGAGAGGGATGAGAAAGTGTGGGACTTAGTATTCATTTTTCATTAGGAGGAATAGATTATAAATTGAAAGAGGAGTTTAATTGTGAATCAAGGGGGGAGTATATATCGCTCTATGTAATGATTGCCCAATTTTTTGTGTGGGTAAGACTGAATGGAAGTCGAGAGAGTGAAAATACAAACATGCGCACAACATTAAAAAGTTAAATTTGAAAAGTGCTTTAGCCAAACATGTCCAAGAAGCACCTGGATATTCATTTAAATATATGGCTATTGATACTGTTAATATTAATGCAACAGAGGGGACCTTGGACATTAAATTTAGAGAAGAAGGAATTAATGTGGCAGATCACACTTAATGCATATAGTTGGCCCAGGATCAATGAATATTGTGTCATAACATGCTTACTGAAGTTGAAAACACTAACTAGATAAGTTAAAATAAGAGTATATGAATGCAAAATGCAGGTTTAAGACCAGTTTAGTACTAGTTTTAGAATGAGATGTAATAGTGGTATAGGAAGTGTTTTCAATGTATTCGAGTACACTAGTATTATTGACCAATTAGGGGAAGTGGGCATGAATATGATAACCAATCATGGACAAACATTGAGTTTTTAAAGTTTGTGTGTTTAACCTGATTTGTCTGATGAAGTTCATACATATGGATGGAAGCGCTTACCAGTTATATGAGTGGATTGTTTTTAACCATTTATGGGTTTTTATTAGATATATTCCCTGTTTTTAAATTATACTTTTGGCTGCTGCTTCTTCGTGTCATAACTTGTTGGATTTAAAAGATAGAAAAACAAAAAGACAGGGCATAGGAATGAGATTAAATACTGATGCAATTTCTGAACAATAACAGCAGAGCCAGATCATGGTCAAATGGGGCTCTAAGCAGTGTAATGGATGAGACCCTCCTGCCACAGCCATATTACATACCAATATATCATTATATGGCTGTCTCTCCCCAGTTAT
This sequence comes from Protopterus annectens, assembly GCF_019279795.1. Lineage (NCBI taxonomy): Eukaryota > Metazoa > Chordata > Ceratodontiformes > Protopteridae > Protopterus > Protopterus annectens. Next base: position 984,532,293 of record NC_056747.1, read on the forward strand.
GGTAAAACACTGCTGAAACCTGTCAGTGTGCACTCTATTTTCTTCTTTACTTTTATGATGAACACAGAGATTTGGCCTACTGGACTCAAGTATCTCTTTTCAGGTGCAGCCCAGGAGCACTATCTGGTGAAATGACTTGGTCAGACTCACACTAGACAAACAATGGTTGAGGGAATCAAAAGATTCACTATGGGAAACAGCTTATCAACAACTTATTGCCTTAACTCATCTGCACTAAGTACCAAACTGTTGTAGCCCAACACAGTGCATTTCATACCGTTGTGCCTGCAAAAAGCAAGTTAAATTAAAAATGCACTCATAGTTAATATTTTAACATTAAACTTGTAGATTACATGCTGTGCAGTTTATTCACAGACAAATAAGCACACTGTCAACAGTCAACAAAACAAGGAAAACAAGAATCGTACCCAAAGAATATGGCTGAAATGTATTCCTTCCTTTACACTATAACTACTTTGGGATGCACACACACACACTCACACACACACACACACACACACACACACACACACACACACACACACACACACACACACAGTCAGATGTCTGTGATAAAATAAACAAATACATAAATCATTAAACAGTAAAAATAGAGCTCACAGATAAAGGTTGGAAATGTAAAATTCAATGTAGAGAATATAAGCAGTCCAACAATCCAACCACCACACAAAGGGATGCAAAAAAAAATTAATGAGATAAGCGCTTTCATTACAACTGTAGCTTCATCAGACCATTGTTAAAAATGCCAAAAAACATTTTAAACAGTCAAACAGTGATGTCAACATACATTAACCAATCAACATTCACATAAAACAACACACTCCCTTAAACATACAATAATATAAAATTCAGTAGTAAAAACCTCTCAGCTCACAAAACATCAAACATTTAAATATAAAATATAATCAGTAAAATACTAAAATATTAAAACTAATGAGGCAGCTTCCTAGTCCTTAATATGGACTTCAAAGACACTTTGCTATTTAAACCAGGAAAAGTGTCAGCTTTAAACCGAATTATCCAGTGTAACTCTACACATTCTGTTCCAGATTTAAAGTTCCCCCTCTTGCATTAATAGTCATAACCTCTAACACTGTGAACTTAAACTTATGTCCTGAACCTTTTTCAATAACATGTTTTGCTAATGCATTGTGTTCATCTAGTTTCCTAATATAATTAACATGTTTTAGTATCCTCTCCTTAAAAGTATGATTTTTTTACCAACATGGTAAGCTTGACAGAGAGAGCACTCAATATACTAGATCACATGTTCAGTTTTACAGTCTGCATAGAAATTAAAATCAATACGATGTTTGGTGATAGGACAAGCAATATGACTGGTGGTCCATACATATGTACAGACTGAACAGCCTCTACATGGAAAGGTACCTATACATTCTGAAGTAATAACCTTACTTAGTACTGCATTAGTTTTGATATATATTTTGATTATATTTTATATTTAAATGTTTGATGTTTTGTGAGCTGAAAGGTGTTTACTACTGAGTTTTATATTATTGTATGTTTAAGGGGGTGTGTTGTTTTATGTGAATGTTGATTGATTAATGTTTTCTGACATCACTATTTGTTTTTTGGCATTTTTTAACAATGGTCTGATGAAGCTACAGTTGTAGTGAAACCGCTTACCTCATTAAATTTTATTTTTTGCATCTCTTCTGTGAAAAACTGAAAGGCTGCCAGCCTAGCTAGATAGAATTTTGTAGATAATTCTATGTCATTGTAAATATTAATATAATCCACAGACTGTTTTACAAATGTAAGAAAACTAAATGTAAGAAACACTGTGTTATATGTTCTGAACTTCAAAAATGTTACCACAGTGCTCCCTGCTGGAAGAAAGCTGATAAAGTAAAGCATTTTATGACTGTTTGATCTCAAAGCTTGGAGACAGAATGCCTGGATGAAGGAATTCCTTCTATTGTTTTGAGACCCGGAGTTAATTGTAAGGTTTTACATGTATAATGTCTTTTATTGCTGTGGCTTTCTGGCCAGGTGCAAGTTTACCAAGAAAACTAAGAAATGTAAATTTAGAGTTTCTGGTAGCCTTGGAAATAGAGAAGTGTCAAGAATGATGTAATCTAAAATGAGTCAGCAGTGATGTATTATCAATTTAAGAGATAGCATTTTGCATTTGTTTTCAGAACTGACAACATCACCAGCACTTGCTTGCTCTGTATGTAAGTAAGATCTTAGACTCCAGTATTTCTCTTAGAAATAGATAGAAAATAGTAAGATTAGACTAGCTGTTTTCTATATTTATGTCAGACTATCCTACAGTATTGTTTTAAAGTTCCTGCATCTGAACTCTTGATTAGCACTGTGTTTAATTGAGGAGATTTGTCTTGTGTTTTTATTATTTACTATTAAATATTTTTAAACCTTTCAACTGTGACTGTTTTTTGCAGAGATAATTTAAGGTCTAGAGTACTTGCATGTATTTAGTGACACTGTCCAAGCCACTCTAATAGCCTTAAAAGTTCTGGTCACACTTACTAATTGGATAACAGTATTATTGCACAGCAAAATTGGTCACTCTTTGGGAAGGGCCTTATAGTAGCTGATAAGTACGGGTTCTGGTGGCAGTGGATCACTACCTTATAGCCTGGGCAGAAGGGGCATACCTAGTGAATTTGCGCCAGCCTTCCACAGGAGTGTCTGAGTCTTTGTGTATAAATCATGTCTGAAAGTGTGTGTGTGTGTGTGTGTGTGTGTGTGTGTGTGTGTGTGTGTGTGTGTGTGTGTGTGTGTGTGTGTGTGTGTGTGTCAGCTACTTTTGCAGGGACATGAAGCACTGGTTGGACAGAGGGAATGCTGGGAGGACTTGTCTTGGAAACCTGGATAAGGACTCCACTCTATAGCTGTGCCAGTGGGGAGTCTTACTGGGGATCTGGAGAGAAAGGGGGAAACCAGCTTCAGACTAACTGTGATCTCTGTGTGCTCCTAAGGGAAATTGTACTTTACTGTGTGTGTACTTGTTATCCTTCCCAATGTGATTTACTGTGTGTTTACTTGTTATCCTTCCCAATGTGCATCCCCCTCACTGGTGCTAGCAGTGAGGGTTGAGGCTCCTTGATTACTGGGTCAGTGCACAGGCATCACACCTTTGTGTGGTGGTTGGATTGTTGGACTGCTTAAATACATAACTCATGACTGAGAAGTATACTTCAGCTCACTGTTGTGAGAACCATACAGTATATCCCATCACACACCCTCCTTGCCATCCCATCACAGGCAGCAATCCAACAATCAGGAACACATTTTAAATCTTTCACTTATATACTTAGAAAGTTGCATTACCAAACATTTTCTGAAGGACACAATGTCTGAAACTCACATGCTTGACATTATTTAGTAACTGTGATCCACAAAAATTTACCAGAAAGCCACAAACTTTACAAGATACAGACCAAAATAATTGAGTTTATTTTGCTTAAGAATTCTGGACAAAGACAAAAATAACTGGAGGGGAGCTGAAATGGGTATACTTTAAGTACTATTTAATAACCAGGGAAAGTCACTGGAGAAAGTGTCCCCTTTCAAAAGTGACCCAGGACAACTGTCTGAGAGACTTGCTTGCAGTCACACTATAGGCAGCCGGAGGTAGTAGGATTAACACTCTGTACTTTTGACTACAGGAAGCAATTCATTAACAGCTCAGAGCCGTAAGTGCCAGGCAACTTTTATTCACTTACAATGTTAGCAGAACTACAACAGACATTGCATGGACATGCATTTCTACTCTAATGATTGATTTACCAAGAAAAAATAGGTAAGGAATGTTTGGTATGGTGGATTAAGGCACCGATATCTTAATGAGCTGCCTGCTGGGTACGGTGTTTGATTCTTTCTATTAATAACTGTATGACTCTGAGCAAGTCACTTAACCAAAAGCCTCTTATCTAACTGGGGCATTTCACACACTACTCCCAAATAAAATGTAGTAACCACTTTCCTAAAGAATCCTTCTCCTGACTGACTGCTTAAAATTTAGTAATGGCCACCTCCTCCTCACTTAATCTCCTGACCAGAAGACATTGAAAATATGTGCTAAAAAGTCAGTTGGGCTTATGAGGCGCACTCTTGTATAAATGTATGCCCTTTTGTGATGTTCATGTACAAACATTCACTCAGCAGAAAGCATCTAGCATATATTTTAGTATTAAATGTATGAAACTTTTTTAATATTTTTAGGGATTGGGGCCCTCGGGGGGGGGCACACACACATTCATGGGGGTATGTGCCCCTGTTTCCACCCTTTAGTGCCACCTATGCCTCATAGCTGATGATAAAATTAGTTGTCTGCTGATATATGTCATAAATTATTAGTTTTGTTTGAACTGATCAGGCTGTTTGCATCAAACAACTGTTTTAAATCATCTGTTTTATATTACATAGTTAGTTGTCTACTTCTATTCTGAAAGAAATGAACTACCCTTACCACCTAACCTTAAAAGCTCTACTTAGTTGAAATCATCAAAACACACAGTATCCCTCTCTCAGAAAAGCCACACATGCAATCTTTGGTTCCAGTGATCGCTTAGAGCATTAAGTTAGTAACATTCAGACCTGTTAGTGGAAAGGTTTCGCTTGTTAATTTATGGTTAATTTATGGTTAATTTGTATTACCCCTGCACTAAAAAAAATCCTACATCCCTACTCCTGTAATAGGGTACTACGCTCCAGCAACAAATTTCTCTGCAAGGTAACAAATGCCAACAACACAGCTGAAGCATCCCTTTACCAAACTTCATAGCTAAAACATGGAACATTCTGTCCGCAAACATCCCTGCAATATCTTCCCCATCACAATTAAAAAAAAAAAATCACTAAAAACTTATCTAAATGATACCTGGCTATGTAACTAAGTCCTGGCTAACAAACTTCACTACCTGTATCACCATTTCTATGTTATTGTCTCTCCATACTGAAATCCGACTTTTCCTAATAAAAGTCCCTAGCTCTTTCTCTAATGACTACCTCTCTCTTATATTGCACCTTCCCTTTATCTTATCCCTGAGCAAGTATGTACTATGCAGTTAAGTTGCTTATTAATTCTTAGCTTACTATTGTAAATGTAAACTTTGTTGGATATTGTAAATGTAAACTTTGTAGGATATGTATTATGCTACTGTTCTTTGTGGAGCATTTCTTCTCGGGTCTCCATTGAAAAAGGACTTGTGTCCATTCAAATTATCCCAGTTACCAAATGTAGAATAAATAAAAAACAACAACAAAAAATTTTTCGGGGGGTGGATAACTGAAAGTAAAGTAGGACACATCTTTGCCAGAGACCATGCAGATTATTTAGAATTTCACTGTTATTTTTCTTACAGAGCATTAAATAGTTACCCACCTGCAAGAAGCTGCAGCGTAAGCCTCTTGCAATCATTTTTGTGCGTATATCAATTTGCTGCAGCATTAGCAGTATATTAATAGTTATGTCAAGAGACAAAGAGTGCTAACAGCTGAACATTCCTGTAGCAGAGTACTGGGGAGGTAAGATGGATAATTTAACTGTACTTGTGCCTCAAATACTGCAGGAATTGGTAGAGATAACACCTGTGTCTGCAATGCACCAAACAGCTACTGATGCATGATGAATGAAAGCATCCTTTCTGGAGAGAGCCATGTACCTCTAGCTTACTCAGCTATTGGAATAAAGCTCTATAGTGAGACAGCACCAACATGAGTTGAATGCTTTAGGGGAGAAGGAGGAAAAGTTTAATATGCTGGTTTTCCTAGAAGAGCAGTTGAGTAATGAATGTTGATCCAGCACAGCTTTTGATATCAAAAAGGGAGCAATGCTTATTGAGATCCTGAGGTTGAGACAATGTTGCGCCATGCCATGCAACCAAGGAAGGTCACCCATTTACATTAAGTGTTTCCAGGGGTATACTGCCCCAAGATTATGCCCTGGGTATCACTCAAAGGAGAGGAAACTTTGCCTCTCTCTCCAATATCTTTGTTATAGAAATGACATCTCATCATGTCTTAAATGTCCTGTTTTATTGTGTCTCTATTAGAAGTGGCAAGCCCACAATTGTTTACACCTTGACTCAGTGCGGTTATTCTTGCAGGATAATTTACTGGCTATAGATGTTATAAAGTCTGAGAATCTCAAGCAAAGAAAGAAAATATGAGTGCCAGAAACCAGCTGAAGAAATTAAGAAGCAAGTTGTCCAGAATGATGAACAGGTCCTGAAAATTCACTGAAGTGGCAAAAAGGAAATGCCATATCTAAATACTCCTGTAGGAAGTAACAGTTGTAGAAGACAACCATAAACTGGGAAAACCCCAACATGCAAAACTTCTGCCAGGCTCCTGGGTATTTAAGCAGGTTTCTGAAGACCTTTATTAGCCAATGAGCTTCACTGGATTGGAAGAAGCAAATTCAGGCCTTCTTGGAGAAAATGTTTTTTCCCTGGATGAGTGGGGAACTAATAAAGGATGTGAAAATACCAATGTTGCAGTCAGAGATAATGCCTTGGTGAGGAATATGCCAAAATGCTAAGCCCTGTAGCTGCTGCATGGCACAGGGGAGTAAAGCCTTGACTACATTATAGAAGCTGGAAGGAGAGAATGACAGTGAGAGACTGTGGCTGCAGCTTGATCACCCATGCTGGGGGAGAGGGAAAGGTTGTTCTGGCTTGCTACGTGGGTGACACCTAGTGGGAATACTAGGTGTCTACTCTTTGGAGTCTTGGGTCTACCCCACCCACAATGCCATGTGCAACTATACTGTGAGCCAGGAATAACCCTAGGAGGGCAGCTATAGTAGAGCTTATCTCAGCAGAAGGGGATGCTCTGCCAGTAGAAGTGCAGTTTGTCTCACTCTCCACCACCTGACTCTCACCACAACTAGGGCTGAGCTCATAAGGGATTCCCAGATAGGAATGAATGGGTCATAAGGCTGTCAACTGCCACAGTGTCCCTGGCTCCAACAACTGCTGAACAAATTGGACATTTACATGCAGGTAGAGAAGCCATCAGGCTTGGTCTTGCAGGGGTAAAAAAAATGTTAAGCCCTCTGCCCAGATCAGCTTAATGCAGAATTATATATCAGGTGCCAAGCTCTCTTCCTGTCATGACTAAATAGGATATTCTTTGCTCTCAGAGCAAGGGCACTGTAAATGCATCATCTTTGACAGATAATATCATTGTGCTGCCCAGAATGTTAGTAACCAGCTATAGGTTTAAATCATTTACTACTGTATACCTGAACTTCTATATGAAGATGTTAATAGGGAGGCTTAATTATTTGCTATCAGGCATCATTAGCATTCTGCAGTCAGGTTTTCTCATTTGAAGGTAATGTACAGATCATACGCATATGTTATTGGCCTATGTGCAACTGCTCTAAACCATCTCTGACCTTGCAGTACTGTTTTTTTCTTGATTTTGAGAAGGCCTGCAGTTTGTTTAGATGTTTTTCTTATGGGAATCTATGAAAACAATAAACTTTCTTGTGGGATAATTGAAGGCTGTACAGGCACTATACTGGAAGCCATCTGCAAAGGTGGTGACAGATAAAATGACCTCTTCAGCATTTTGTTTTTTTAGGGGCATCAGGCAGGGCTGTCCACTATCCCTTAATTTTTTCCTGATTACATTTAAATCTCTAGTGCATCTCTTTATCAGTATGACCATTGGGGGGATTGAAGGCCCTGGATATTGACACTAATTCACTGGATATGGTAGACAACTGAATAATTGTATCATGAGACTCAGTTAATGGTATTCCACAGGTCATTATCTAATTGCAAGAATCTACATTCTTCCCTGGTTTGTAGGTTAACCTTTATAAGACTGAGATGCTACCAGTTAATGAAACAGTCCAGAGCTATCAGACTGTAGAGAGCACCCCTGCATCACCAGGGTATAACTCATACTACACTTTTAGGCCATATAACCTGGACCAGAACACCAAAGTCAGAGGTGTGTCCATATTCATTAAGGATATCCACACCTCCAGGCTAGTTGCTCAGCATAATGCATCTGAGGTTATCCAAGTGCAACTAACTCTGGGCAAAACTACAATCCAAATTGTAGCTTGCTATAGATCTCACACCATGCCCAGGGATTCCCACTCCTCTTTTCTTGATATACTGGAAAATATTAGGGTTCAACCAAACACCCTAATAATGGGCGATTTCAACTACCCCACCATTAACTGGGAAAACTACTCATGTACCAACTTCTTTGCTCAACGCTTTCTGGAATTCATAAATTCCAGTGCCCTGGATCAACTTATCCACACCCCCACCGGGGCAACATTATCCTAGACCTAGTTATTACCAACATGAGCAACCGGTGTTCCACACCTGAAGTCAACCCCTCTTTGGTCAGATCCGACCATAAGCTAATCACCCTAGATATCCACATCCCGCCCCACCCCCCATTAAGGAAATCATGGTAAAAAATTTCTCCAAAGCCAACTTCATGCTTCTTAAGACAGAAGTGGCAAACTTCATGACACCTATGCAGATGGACAATACAGTTACGACTGCTGAATCCTACACAGATGCACTCTATAAGCACTTACACAAGTGCACGGATTGTGCTATCCCAAAAAGAACCAAGACACTGTCCTCCAAAAAAAGGAAGCCAATCTGGTGGTCCCCTGCCATAAACAAACTCTACAATAGAAGAAAGAAACTGTTGCAAAAGAGATTAAAATCCCATGAGTGGAGGAGTTCCCTGGTCAGACTCAGTAAGAAGCTGAGATCCCTTATAAGATCCTCCAAAGCTAGCTACGAAAACAAAATTGCCTCTGATTCTAGGGACAACCACAAAGCATTCTATAATTATGTCAAGAGTCTCAATGGCAACACCCAGATCTGCTCTGAGTTACAGCACAAAGGCACGACAATTACAGAACCAACTGATATTGCCAACATTCTGGCAGATAAGTTCAGTGCTAACTTTACCCACCTCTCACCCCCTAAAGGACCCATAACTATACAGGAAGGATGCAGAGTCCCTGTAATCACAACTACTCAGGTAAAAGCTGCACTCTATAAAGACAAAAACACAGCATCCATGGGACTGGACAACATCTTAGGCTGTGTTTTACATGAACTTCAGAACAAACTGGCTCCCCACCTAAGCACCATGTTCAATCATAGTCTCACATCAGGCTTTGTGCCCACTGAATGGTGCAACAGCAACAGTTATCCCACTCCACAGAGGGGGTGCCACCAATGATCCCGGGAACTATCGCCCTATTAGCCTGACAAGCCTGGTCTGTAAGGCCATGGAATGTATCATCATGGAACTCATAAACAAAGATATTGGTAACCTCCAAACTCTGGACACCACCCAGTTCGGGTTTGTGAAAGGCAGATCATGCCTCCTGAACCTGATCAACTTCTTTGAGGCAGTCACCAAAGCCGCAGATGAGGGTAAGGTGGTTCACACAGCTTATCTTGACCTCGCCAAGGCTTTCAACACCATCCCCCATTCTGGAATTATAACTAAACTCACTAAACTAGGTATAAATCCCAACGTCACAAGATGGGTTGCCAATTGACTCACTGACAGAACCCACACTGTAAAAGTTGCAGACTTCAAATCTGACTTCAGACCAGTGACAAGTGGAGTACCACAGGGTTCAGTCCTGGGACTTCTCCTATTTGGTATTTACTTCTCTGAAGTACATGTTAACACAGAAGGCCATTGGCTAATGAAGTTTGCAGATGACTGCAAACTAGGAGCCATAGTCGAGTCCCCAAATGATGTGGACATCCTACAGAAGGGCTCACTGAGACAGATGCCTTGTGTCAGAGCCGTGGCCTCAAGCTCAATGCCAAAAAGTGCATTGTGATACCCTTTGGTAAAAACTCTGTACCCATGAACTACCACATAGGCGGCAATCTACTTAATGCCGAATGTGTGATAAGAGACCTGGGGACCCAGGTGGACAGTAGTCTCTCCTTTGATAATCACATCGCCACAGTAGTCAGGAAATCCTTCTACGTGGCACACCTCATCACAAAAGGGTTTTCATCTAGGAAAAAAAGAGGTCATTGTTCCCCCTCTACTCGACACTCATTAGACCCATTATAGAGTACAATGCCCCTTTTGGAATGCACCTCACAAGACATCTGTAGCAGCTGGAAAGGCCACAGAAGTACCTCACAAAGAGGATTACTGGCCTCAAACAGATGCCCTACACTGACTGTCTCAAAAAACTCCAGCTTTACTCCATAGCATATCACCTACTCCAAGGTGATCTCTGCCTAACATATAAAGCTATGTCAAACCCAGAGCTGTTGGACATGCTACACCTAAAGAAATCCCAACCCCTCTGAGCTACACGCTCTAGGGACCTAAACCTTATCACCACAATAAACAGGACATGCTGGAGGGATAGATTCCTGTCCCAGAGACTTCCCATACTCTGGAACAAGCTACCCATCTATGTTAAGCAAAGTTCCTCATTAGCACTCTTCAAGAAAAATCTTGATAAGTGAATGGGAAATAGGAAATACACCCCGGGGATCACTTCTGTGGCTCTGCTCGACAGGGGCACAGGTAAATAACTTTCTTGGGTGGCGTAAGCCTGGGAACCTTGTTGGCTATGCTTACTTAGGCCCTTGGGCCGATAGCCTAGTACCTACCTATAAACCTATGAACCTATGTCATTCCAATGGACACATTGCCAAAAAATCAGGAGACTTATTTGCATCAAAACAAGGATTTAAGCCAATGTGACATAAATTGTTATATAGGTAGACTGCTGGAGAAAGCTCCTTCTTCTTTGATGACCAGGATAGCAGCAAGTTAAATGCTTGTGGCTTCCTTGATGTATTATATCTTTCAGTTTAATATCTATACCACCAAGTCAGGGTTGAGTTGCTAAGATAAGCAAAGTTTGTTTCCTATAATATCTAAGACCATAAATGTAGGAGGGTTCCTAAAAGCATTTTACATATCCAACCAAAGCACTTAGGATTTTGGGTTCTAAAACCATGGTAGATGCATGAATGCCTTCTTTGGCTGGACTTATTATAAAACCTTCACTGAACACTACAGTAGATTTAAAAGTTGTAATTAAACAGCTAGGGGGAAAAAACCATTCTCACTGATCATTTTTACTTTGGAAGGGTATTTGTGAGAGAAACTGATACCAAGAGTGTTAAGAATGTGCAAGTTTCTCAACTGAATAGAAGCCATCAGTGACCTACATACTGAATTGGTACAATATTTTGACAACGTTGGGTTAGGTTTAATATAGATTCTGGTATGTCACACAATATCAAACTGAGCAAAGTGAATTGCTAGACTGAAACTTTAATCAGATTAAAATATGTCTTTTGCACAACGTAAACATGAGTATGAGCTATTATTCATTAGACATGAGAAACAGAAGGCACATATTATAAAAATAAAACTAAGAAATTCAGACAGGCAGGAAATAATATGAAGAGAAAAGAGTATAGAAAAACATCAGCATAACAAAAGAAGTGATCCAACCAATGATACTTCCAGCTATGACCACAACTATCAATCAGAATTAGGAGATGTATTTTTTTCTCACATTAGTCAACCAATCAGAAGCTTTCAACAGCCAACAGAGGTTTCATTAAACAAAGAGTCTAAATGAATGGGACAAAAGACGCCGCCATTTAACTACAGTTTTAGTAAAGAGCATGTTAATATGAATTTTGGGAAGATGAATCACAAAATAGAGCAATATAATGAGCCAAACATTTGTAATGTAGGTAATGTAAGTGAAATAGATATTTAGAAATGAAGCAGTATAACTTTACTTGTAATGTAAATACTTTAAAAAGGATTTACTTCATCCAGACATGCAAATATAGCAGAGACTTTGATTTTAAATTGCATATTTAATTAAAGAAAATATGTTATAGCTATATGATAAATAGTCCATCGCTAAGAAAAATAATTCTTTCAACCCTCCACTACAGAGTTATATGTCAACTTTTAAAAATATATGTAATGCAGAAATTATTAAGCTGTTAGCTGCACTCGCTAAAAACATGTTTTTATATTCTTAGCTGGGGTGAAAGCAGCATTATTAAATAATTCTAAACTAGTGGTTCCAAAACTTCGCAAGCTGGAGGACCCCTTTTATAAAGGAAATATTTTGGTGGACCCCTATAGGTGGTGGTACACATACATAACGTTTGGATCAACTACCCAACCTTCCGAATCAGCCCCACCCACCATGCAGCGATTTCAGTGTCCCATTACTTGGCTATGTCTCCCCAGTTGCCATAAATACTGTTCAAAATTCTCAGTGTGCATACTGTTTTCTGCTTTACTTCTACAATGATTAACAGATATTTGGATTTAATTTAAAACTTTTATTTCAAATTTTATAGCACAAACACTGATAGACATTTGCTAAAGCTAAACAAAGCAATACAGTCTCACAATGAAAACAGACTTAGCATTAAAACTTCTCTGCCTTTGAAACTCACATTCACTGAAACAGCATTGAAACCGACATTCAAAGAAAATGCACCTGGTCAGTGGTGGATTAAAGTTTACGTTTGGGGTGTTTTTAAAGTATATGTCCCTTGTGAACATTTTTAGGACCATGCAAAAGTTCTTTGATTCGCCTTCCAGATTGTATAATTAAATTTTAATATACAATAATTAAATTATATCCCTTGTATAATACAGGACCACTTGGTAGAGCGTGTTTTAAATGTATAGTTTTGCACATTTTTCCAGTAAGCAATGAAACAAAATATATGAACCAATAATGACAAAACTGCCCAACTCAGAACATTTCAACCATAAAAGGCCTTTCAAAGTTCTGTCATTGCAATCCACCAATATCAGTCAATATGCAAGATCTCTGCAGAAATGTCATCTGAATATTTCCTCCTAAAGAACTGTAACTAATGAAAAGGTTGCTGCTAGCAAACAACTTTATATTTCACTGTTTCATTTACAAATTCAGTGCTTGCTGCCCTTGAAGAATAAATTGGCTACTTATGTTACATTAAAAAAATGGTAAGCTGGTAAGATTGCATGGATGGCAAACTGAAAACAGGTTCATAGTTACTAGGCATCTCATCCAAAGGAGGACGTATTCAGGACTTCAGCACCCCACCCCTTTAAAATGCAACACAGTATCAGCAACCCATTAAATGCTGTGGGAGTAGAACCCACCGACGTCTGCATTCAAATCCAGATATGCTACCTGTTGTACTACTAACATTGCTTTGGAGTTATGTGCCACAATAGGGATACTATTTGCTGGCTAGCTAAACAAAACAGGTGCATATTGTAAACAGACTTAGCATGAGCAGCAGTAAACCTCTCTTCTTTTGAAGCTCACAATTCCTTGAAAATACACTTGAAACTAAATTCTTTCAAAAATGCACCTGTCAAAATCAGGGGACAGAGGGCCAAAACTAATTACATATTTTAATTATTGCTCTAGTAAATGTAGAAAGTTAATAGAACAAGTTTTGCATTAGTACAAATTTTCTAAAGGATATGAAATCTAATGCTCAGATGTCTGCCATTATTTTCTAACTTCTGCCCTCAATGATTTGCCAGGGATTTTCCAGAAAAACACAATTTTATTAGAAAGAGACTAAAAATATGAAGCAAATATCTGGACATTCTTCAAAAATCAGGACAGCTGAAGGGTATGCTGCCTACTTCTTACACACGCCTCTTTTCCTCTCTCTCTCACACACACACACACACACACACACACACACACACACACACACACACACACACACACACACACACACACACACACACACACACACACACACACACACACACACACACACACCTACGTGCAAGCAGCTGCTTAGCTGTGAATGCGGAAATTAAGCTGCTCAAATGCAAATAGGGAAGTTTCTTTCTAGTCTTTTTTTTAATAAATTGTGGATGAGTAGTGTAACTTTTTTCTTTTTTCATTTACAGGGTTAGTTGTGGATGATGTCCAAATTCCATGTCGGTACAAGTGAGCTCATGGACCCCTAGAATTTATTGTATGAACCCCCAGGGGTCTGTGGACCCCAGTTTCAGAAACACTGTTCTAAACCTTTGATGCTCAATATATAAAGGCTGATAAAG
>NC_056747.1:984551410-984616410 GCF_019279795.1 Protopterus annectens
AAGAACAAAAAAGACAAACCCCTGGATTCAGCAAGCTCTGCATGGAGTGCAGGAATAGTGCAATAGCTACTGCACGCAATATGGCTGACGAGCGATCCAGCAACAAGCTCCCGGGACGTGCACGAGCACTCCTATAATATTCCTGCACGGACACCACTGCTATATGCTAATTACCTCATTTGCTGGTGAAAACCATGCAAATGAGGTGAATTAGTGATCCAGGAAGCAGGCAGGCATCTGTGCAGGAATAGTGTAACCTACAAAAATGTATTCGGTTACTAACTAAATACATTTCTGCAAATTACAAAACGGAGGAATGACAGCACTAAAGAAAGCATGTATTCCATGTAGTAGTCATGCCAATGGCCAAATATATGGCCATTGGCATGAGAAATAGTTGCAAAATTATAAAAAATAATTTTTTTGGTCGATTTTGGCCGTTTAAGTGTAGGCCAGCGGTGCGCAAATGGGATCGGCCCGAAAAAAAAAAATAAAAGTTGGAAATAAGCTTTTAAACCCAAATCAGCATTTTTCCATAATAGCCAATGGCATGCATAAGACAACAATACCAGGGAATAGTGGTTGCTAAGGGTGAAGGCGGAGTGTGAGCGTGGTAACTATGAATTAGCATTCTGTTTTATGCAAATGAGGGGATTGATACTGAATCACAGATTTCCTCTCAGTGTTAGCTTGCACCCAACTGTGTAGGTGCAGCAACACCATTGTATAAGAGGTGGATGACCTCATAAGGGGGAGTGTCATGCATGATGTAAGCTTATTAGAACTCTGTGGCCAGTGTTTGCCCTTAGCTAAGCACAGCTAAAGAAGGGTGTGTGTCTGAGGCTGCCTAGCAGTGTTTACATTGCCTAAACGGGTGTGCGTGCCACTCACCAGGTTTAAAAAAAAAAAAAACAGGAAATAGCAGCTCTGTTCACATCTGAGCACTAGGTATGTGTACCGTGCCTCAGGGCTTAAACAGGAAGGCAATGGGAAGGGAAAACAGCATTAGGAAGGCAATCAAGGAGAACTAGCATAGCTGGTAGGTGAAATGTATCCGAATCAGTCGATTACACATGGAACAGCCTATCACACTACTATAAGCTATGCAAACACCTTCCAGTCTGTTTTTTTCCCACAAATTCTGCACCACCAGTATACACAGACAGAGGAAATTTTACCTGACAAAACTAACAAAATGTTAGGGGCTGCTGTCGCTCTCATACATCAATATGTACAAGAGGCTGAGGGTGGTGAGGATGTGAATGCTGATGACCAACCCACAGTGAGGAGAAGGAGAAGAGTGTACAGACCCAGAGTAACCTACCAGGGGCTACATGAGCTGGAGATAGTGGAGCACTATAGGGTGGACAGGGACATTCTACAGTAAATTGTTGAGCTGTGCTGACCACGCCTCACACACAGAACCAACAAAAGGGAACCCATCCCAGTGAATACTAAGGTATGTGTAGGCTTAAGAATACTAGCCACAGGTACATTCCAAAGGCCAACTTGGGATATCATGGGGATCTCACAGGCATCAGCATCCAGGGTACTCCACCAGTTCCTGGATGCCATGTCAGCACATGCCGGTGAGCACATATATTTCCTCAACACCCATGAGGCATTAACCAGCAATATGCGTCTCTTCCACCAACTAGCAGAATACCCTGAGGTAGTGGGTGCTATAGACTGCATGCACATACACATCAAAGCACCACTCAGTGAGCGGGGTAGGGTCTACATAAACTGCAAGGGCTTCCCCTCCATCAACTGCCAGGTCATGTGTGATGCCCAGGGAATTATCCTGAATGTGTGTGCTGGCAGTCCTGGAAGCTTTCACAACTCCCACATCTGGCATATGACACAGATGAACCAGGCATTTGCCAGTGGGGACATCCCATATGGACACCTAGTGGGAGATGCTGGTTATGCACTGGAGCCGTGGCTGATGACACCCTTCAGAAATGCACACACACCTGAACAAGAACTCCATAATGAGGCACACCCACAAACCAGAATCATAATACAGTGTGTGTTTGGGATGCTCAAGTCACGGTTCCGCTGCCTGGGCATATCCAGTGGAGCCTTGCAGTACTCTCCAGGTATATGTACACAAATGTTCATAGTATGTGCCATGCTACACAATATGATCCTGCGTAAGCAGCTGCAGCAGGAACAGCATGGGGCAAGGCCACACAGCCCCCAATCATTGCCAAGGCCATCACAGGCACAGAGGGACTCAGAGGAGGAACTACCTGAGCTTGCCCATGTAGGCAGAAGGAGGTGTGCCCAGTATGCCCAGGCCTTGGCAAAGAGACAATGCATAGCACATACACTGACACAGTAGGGACCCAGGGAAGGACACCTCTCTCTGACTTGCACATACAGTAAAAGGGATGCCAAACATGACACTACCTATGCTTTACCATGTATAGGGAGTGTACCATGTGCATCTGACATAGTCAGCCCTCCAGCACCGTCCTCAGTACTGGGACATCCACAAAGTAAATCAGTCTTCCTATCAATTGCTGAATGGAGTAGTATGTTCTGATAGTTGTATCTATGGTATGGATGTGAACATGCAAGGAAATCGCGTGGCTGAATGGGATTGCAGCGATAGTGGACATCTATATGGGCAGCATAAAATACATAACAAATACTGCTGTCAACATACTAGGGAGTACTAGACAAGGTGACAAATCTCACTGCAGTACATGTGGTGGCCAAAATGTGTGTCCATAGGACACATACATGCCAGTGAGGCTCCCATACCCACCACCAGCCTCAGCCAGCAGGACAGGTGTAGATGACCATAAAGAAAGGCTGGGCTAATCCCTCCAGTTGATGGCAATGGTTAACAGCCCCCCTTCAGACCTACACAGACAGACTACAACAGGTCTGGCAGTTGTATGTCAATTCTGAAGGGTAAGAAGTGTGAAACTGAAATGAAGGTCAATAAAACCTAAGATCTGTACTCTACTGATATGCCTCCAATCTGCATGATAGGGCAGAATACAAACAGAAATGGAAGCCAACAGAGTACCTGAAATACCAGTACAGTCATAGCAAATGTTTAAAGTCATCAGGTGTGCCCCCCCACCCCCAATCCTATGTAGAAATGCAGTAACATGTACATGTGAGGTGTAATAACATTGGAGCACAGATTGCCCGAGCTGGCCCAATCTACAGGATGGATTGTTGCATGTGTACAATATGCAGGGGTCCATGTGTTAGGTTGTTGTGTGTTCAATATTGTGTGGAAGTGGTCAGCATGTAGGCATGGAGGGTTGTATCTCGGTGGCCTATGGGCAGTACTGTGGATGACAGGGCCATGTTCCAACAACTTCAGTGCCAACCACAATGCTTCTCAGCAATATCCATGTCAGCACTTGTCCATACTCACTGTCCAGATGTCAATATTTGTCACCATCTGAAAAATGGACATGCCATTAATGTGGGCCCATACATACACACAGTACACAGGTGGAAGTACCCTAGACAGAGTGCATAAAATGTAACTGTCAGCTCACACAACTTTGGAATTGTACATACAGGTTAGCAGCACATTAGTTGTCTGTGTAGTATGGAATACTGATGTAGTCTGGCCAATCACTGGCAGACCACATAAGGCACAGTTATGAAGTAATGAGAGACTGCCTATGTCCCCACACAAGGCAGCATAAGGGGAATGTCCCATGTATATCTGTGAGTCAGCTGCAAGTAGCTTCCATATCACACATGCACTCAGCTCACCCCACCATCAGCCACAGGTTTATCACAGGTCATATCCTTGCTTTTGGGACTGAGTACAGTATGGCCCCACTTCTGTATGGGAATACCCACAGAATGCAGCATGCTGAAGATGTTTCCTATGCAAGTGTATCTCTAGCTGTAAGCAGCACCCTCCATGCATCTGGACCAATGGGTCAATATATGCAAGAACTATTGCCATTAACACCTTGCACACTTACCCTGTCACCCCAGGGGAATCCACTGGTTCCCAGCCTGAGAATGTAGGAGTGACAGAATGCACTGGACTGCTACAGATGACCTGCATCACTACCAAATGGCCTACAATCCTCTGTCAAAGGACTGTGCCTCACCTGTAGTACCAATTTATGGTATCTCATGGGGTCCCAAATAAACTAACACAGTCAACAGAACACAAATGCAAGGTCATTTTGACAAATCCCAGTAGCATGCCCCCCATGTCCTACTGCAGGAACTGTGGACCAATCCATAAATATCACTGGGATGAAGGGCCAACTATAGAGATACTTCCCAGATATCACTCGCATAATGTTAGGATGAGGATAGAATAACAGAGTGGGGGGTGTAGATGCATGGACGTCATGGCGTGTGGGAAGTCTGAAACTCTGATGTGTGCCCATACTACCCCTGCCTGCAAACCCAGTAATGGGTGGCTGCAAACCTGCTTGTAAACCACAATGTGAAGGGAAACTGACCAGATATATGAGCCCTGCCTCTGGGTAACCTGGGTGAATCTGTACAGCTGAGAGGTATGGCCAGAGCAGGATATGGCTATTCTGTTAAGTTGATATATGTACAAGAAGGGGATCCTCAGCCATCATACTGCTAAGGTGCTGGACCATTTACACATATCCATCAGCAAGTGTCTGTAGCTACCTCTCCAGAATGGCAGGAGTGTGGAAGAATGTGTAGGCTGCGGACCACAATGCTGGACTCAGCTTCATTCATCTTGTATTTCCCAGTAAATAACTGTGCGCAAATAATTATATCTGTCAGTAGTCAATGACATAATACATCACAATGTAGAACAGTACATATGTCTGAATATCTCTGCTAACAACAATCTAACTGCTAACACAAGCAGCACAGACAGCAATAGTTACAGTATCCCCCTATCTGTCACCCATTGTGACTCCATATTGTCAACCTATCTACAGATATCCTGCAGAAACAGGTTGCTATCTGTAGGTTGAGAACACCAAACCCTGGACTGGAGTACAACCCTACCTGGAATGGATTCACACACTCAATACAGAAGGTCATACTGGGCATGCTCCTACACTAGAGAAATGAAGCCCATGTCTGACAACACAGTGGACTATACCTATCTGTCATTTGCAGATGTCTGTGCACACACACCAAATTGTACACCATTTATGCTTCATACACACATTGGATAGGAATACTCACACATATCCAAAGCCAACACACTATATGTCAAACATACACACACACAGATGTGGGGAAGAGAGAGACAGACAGTGATAGATAAAATTCCATTATGAGGCCTGTCCCACCCACTACACATCCAATTGGCCAATATCACATGATGTGCTGATGTCAATCACTGTAGACATTCCTTTTGATAGCCCTCAGCCCTATAGTGTCTGTGGTGCTTGTGATAACTGTGTAACACAATAGTAAAAATCAGTATTCATATAGCATTTGCATACTCAGTCCTGTCAAATATAAAGTTGTGTGTGACTGAGTGTGTGTGTGTGTGTGTGTGTGTGTGTGTGTGTGTGTGTGTGCGCGTGCATGTGTGCTTCCAGAGGAATGATTTATGGCCCAATCACACACACTGCACTTCCCATTGCCTATGTTAGCACCCCTGCTGATGTCAGTCACCTTGAAATAATCCTTTGGCCAAATATCAGCCCTGTAAGCTCTGTGGCACTTATGATAACTGCATACTATTGCAGTGTAGCAAACTAGTTAGGTAGGAGTTCTATTCCCAGATATGGCAACTATGATAATGTGTGTGTGAAGATGAATGATTTTGAGGCCATTCACACTCACTATACCTGCCATTCCCCTACTTTAGCACACCTGCTGATGTCAGTCACCTTGAAATAACCCTTTGGCCAAGACTCAGCCCAATAAGCTCTGCAACACTTGTGATAACTGTGTAATACTGGAATGTAGCAGACTAGTTAGGGAGAAGTTCTAAAACTGGTCGTGGCAACTGTGATAATGTATGTGAGAGTGTGTGTGTCTTTGTTGACACACCTTTTGTTGTATCACTTCATTACTACACACCCTCCCTTATCCCCTTCTTGATGTGATGAGCTCACCTCCAAAGACCTTCAAACCTAGTTCAGTTGGAACATATGAGCTCTGGGGCACTTGTGATAACTTTGTAATGCCCTGGTGTAGCAAACTAGTTAGGTAGAAGTTCTAATCCTGGTCCTGGCAACTATAATAATGTGTGTAGTTGTGTGTGTCTTTGTTGACACCTGATTTTGTGGTCATTCACACGTACTACACTTCCCTTATCCCTCCTTTAGCTCCGCAGCTGATGTCACTCACCTTCAAAGATACCTTTGGACAGCTCTTCAACATATAAGCTCCATGGTGCTTGTGATAACTGCACAGTAACATAGTGTAGCAAACTTGTTAGGCAGGAGTTCTAATCCTGGTCCTGGCAACTATGATAATGTGTGTATCTTTGTTGACACCTGATTTTGTGGTCATTCACACTTACTACACTTTCCTTACACCTCCTTTAGCTCTGCAGCTGATGTCACTCACCTTCAAATATACCTTTGGACAGTTCTCCAACATATCAGCTGCATGGCACTTGCAATAACTGTGTAATACCATTGTGTAGCAAATTAGTTAGCTCAGGGTTCTAATTCTGGTCCTGGCACCTGTGATAATGAGTATGTGCATCTTTGTTGACTCCTGATTTTGTGGTCATTCACATGTGCTACACTTCCCTTACCCACATGTACTACACTTCCCTTACCCCTCCTTTAGCTCTGCAGCTGATGTCACTCACCTTCAACGATACCTTTGGACAACTCTCCAGCATATAAGCTCTGTGGTGCTCGTGATAACTGCATAACGCTATAGTACCAATACATAGCTATGTAGGGGTTTGAAGCTCAGTACTGGCAAGTGTGGGTGTTGGTGTGATTGTGTAAATAACAGGATCCATTGCAGGGTGGGTTTTGCTACATTTTCATATTGAGGACCCATATGTCCCAATGTCACATTACAAGGCTAACAGTTGTCAAACACCAGAGAGGTCGTTGTAGACAATCCACAACCATACATTTATATATAGGCAGGCATTATAATACCTAGAGACCACTCTCCACCCATGGAGCATACACAAACATGCTTGGCTCTTTCTCTCTTCCTTTCTTTCTTTCCCTCTGTCTCTCTGTCTCTCCCCCTCTCTGGTAGATGTGGAAAATGCATCTGTTTTGCATAGGCAGCAGCTTGACTTTGGTAGGTAATGCTCATGATCAGCTGATGGCTTGTGCATGAATTGGAGTCCTCCACTTGATAATTGCATATGAAACACCTGTGGTATCATTCATATGGCCAATTGCATGGAAACACACTCCTATAAGTAAGCACTGCAAGTGGATGTTGGCACTTCTCCTTCACTGTGAGCAGGACGTCATGAGGGTGTGCAACAAACAGCATCACAAAGGGTAGTTGGAAATACCTCTTACAACAAACACTGTGGAGACAGCCCAACAAACTGGAGGGGGGATGTTCCAGACATGGGGGCAGAATGTAAGTATTGCTGTTCTACATTTGAAGTAATGTTTGGTTGAACAGGTTTTGTGTGGATATGGCTGTTCTGCATGATTTAAAGTCTGGCATGACAGTGTTATGTGGTTGAGAAAACTCTCACCTGTAAAGCTATCTGCAGACTGGCCAGAGTTTGTAGTCTTAGATTTGGTGTGTTACTCACACATTTTCTATCTTTATAAATGCAGTAGCATACTCTGATGATTGTACTCAGTAAATGGTGACATCCATGTGTGTTACTGACTTCATATCTCTCAGAAGAGATATGTCACAACAAAACAAACCCTGTTACACCAGCAATGTTCTCAGTTTATAACTGCAATATGTAAATATTGGCCCTGTGTTTGTGCCTCTGAGTTCCCAAAGTCTGTTACCCTTTGTTTATATATCATGCAGTAAGAGGTGGATATGTACAGTATACTATTATTTACTGACATAATTCCTGATATCAAGCCAGTGATATATTAGACTGCCAGACATGTAATGTATAGGAGGCCTAATAGTTGAGGACAAAACCTGGGCATTCTGTTGTAGTCTGTACAGTAGTGAGGTCTGTATACTTATGGTGATTGTTGACAGAGTGTCTGTATTATGTAGCAGTGTACTGTGATCATGTTATTTGACCTGTGTACAGACTGGGGTAGATGTCAGTGTTCTTGGTCCTGTTCTATCTGACAGTGCATGCTGCTCCAGTTTCTGATACCCTATCAGCCTATATGTTTGTAGGGCCAGACGACATGTCCCATACCACAGTCAGGCATCAGACTACACTGTGAATTGGGCCAGTATATGTAGGGTTAGTGTGTGAATGGCAAACACGATGATGACTTTTGTTCACACAGGCCATAGACTGTACTATTACTTAGGCTTACCATTATGTGACTGTGACTGTGTTGAGATTGGTTGTGGGTATGCACTTTCACACTGGTGTCTGTTACTCCATGCTGTTACATGCCTGTAGTGCCTGCTATATTTGCAATTGCATGTGTATTCTCCCATAGGTAAATTGGGTTAGTGTTGTGCTAGTCTGCCTGTAGTGTAGACAGTGCTTGGTGACATGCTTAGCAGCTCATTGTATTTACCCTAGTGTGATGTTATGTCCAGATATATGTCAGATGTACTGTTGCCTGGCCACCATACATGTTGTGTATTTCTGACAAAGCAGTGGGCTGATGTGAAGAAGTATGTCACTAACTAGTGTGAAGTATGTGGCTTGGCATCTCTGCTCCTCCAGTTAATATGTGTTAGGACAGACAGGAGGGTGTGAATGCATCAACTGTGCTGATATAGCCCCATTTTCATCTCTTTAAACATCCCCTTTGTCAGGCTTGTTCCACATTTCCTTCACTAAGGTGTTCTGTGTATACCTCCTGACTGACCAGATTGTTTCAGACTGTCCATGTTTATTGCTCATTTTTCTTTTGTATTCCACAGGATCATTATTGTGATTTGTGTGGTACTTCACTATGATGATTTTATGATGACTGTCAGTAACTGATGGAGTACATGTCAGTTTCAAAAGAGCCTTCCTTCACAACATGTATGTTGACACAACCCCTGTCACTGTAGCATTCGACATTTATAACTGCAATACATACATTAAGTTGCCTTGCATTAAGAGGTTGAGAGTTATGCCATGACTCCACTACATGTCATGGGCATATGTTATATATACATATTATCTTATTCTACATCTCTCTGCTTTTACTATGATAGCAAATCTATCACAGGAATCCTAAACTTAGGAATATCTTTTAAAATTTAATATTTTAGAATTTTTTAGATATTTTAGAATTTTTTTAGAGAGAGCAGATGATGCTTGCTATAGTTGAGAAGGATAACAAATTGATTTACTATATGTCTTCACCTGGTTTTAGTTGAGAAGGATAACACATTGATTTACAATATGTCTTTTCCTGGCTTTAGTTGCTTATGGAAAGCACAACATTGCTGGGGTAGTTTTCCCTAACTCCTGGACAGATGTATGTATATTATGAAAGCGAAAACAATGTTTTTGGACAATGTTTTACATACCAAGGTTTCCTTTGTTAAAGGGAATTGTAATACCAACAAGCTAGTGTACCTAGCTAAATGTAACAGCTGCTCAGAATACCATGTTGGAAAGACAGAGAGAGCTTTGAAATCAAAAAATTATGAGCACCTTTATGAGATTAGGAAGAAAAAGGAAGTTAATGCATTGTACAGGCACTCTGTTGTGTGTAGTAATTTTGTTAAGTTTAGCTTTGGTATACTGGAAACAGTGCAGATTCATTCCAGGGGTGGTGATTGGCAAAGACATATATTAAAAAGAGAACTTGTCTGGCAGTTGCAACTAAATGCATCACCCCCCCCCCTCCCCCGGTCTGAATGACCAAGTATCTCTCAAACCTATACTGAGTGAAAAAGCAGATTTGCTAATATACATTTTAAAGGAATTCAACATGATTTGTATGTATCTTCATTTATTTTTTATAGTTCATCCTATTTTGAAAAATGTTTTTGCAAGTACTGTGACTAGAATAGGTGCTTTGTACATCTTTAACACAGGGAATTTTCTAATTACCATTTCATGATTGGTTGATGAACTTCAGTTAGTTTATAAATAAGATGATGAATGTGAGTGTATTTTATCTGAAGAAGTCTCCATAAGAGATGAAAGCGCTTATGTGATGTGTTTTAATTAATAAAAACAATTGTATTTTATTCACGTTGAAGTCTGGTTAATTTCTGCATTTTTTACTGGTTTGGTGAAGTTTGGGCCATTTTTTTAGTCAATACAGTGGATACAATGCCTGCTATTTGTGCAATTGGAACATGACACCACAAAAACTCATTTCAAATAAATTCACACCTGTAATGTAACCTCTATCCTTTACAATTCGATGTAAAACATGACAATCGGGTCTGTGAAAACACATGTGAAATAACAATCAGTACAATAAGCCTTTTAAATGAGTGCGCACACCCATAAAGTGATATGTTGTGTTAACACCTGTTGAGATAACTACAGCATCCATTTGTCTTGGTTTGCAGACTCAGTAGAATTGTACAGGTTATGGGTCACATTTGGGGTGTGGAACATTTTTGAAAGAAATCTGTGGTCTAATTGTCATACAGCACACAAACCTGGGATTCCAACAGGGGTGTGTATGCTTTTGATATCCACTGTATATAGGTGTTGCTATAGCTGTTAGTGTTAAACATGGGCAATGGGTCATAACACAGATGAACACTTCACTGATTACTACATGATAATCATGCCGACTGTAGTACCCATATCAGTGTCAGGGCAATGCAACAAGCAGTAGTGGTACACATTTATTTCTGTAGTATGCACTGACATTGATATTACACACATGTGCAACATGCACACCCTATTTTTCCAACTGCTTCTAACCCATGGTATCAGGTTTGTGCCTTTCAGCTGGACATACACATACATACATGTGCCTAGGGGATACCTGGTATACATTTGTGTTCTGTGTTAGTATGGCACACTATATTCAGAGTGTTGCTAATCAATCATACTTCTCAGCTGGCTATAACCACAGGACTTCAGGAGAAAGACCCACATCAATGGTTGACAAAAGTAACATCAATATTGATACCATATTACTCTAGCTGCAACATACATATTTAAGTTGATTGTACATTCGACTTTGACACCACTGTGATAACCTGAAAGATGTCCAACAGTCATAACTACACTATTATGTTACATTGTCATTGCTGGAAGACTTGCCACTGGTTTGGCCAACTTAGGTCAAGTATATATGTGTGTGTCTACAGATGTCAGTCACAAATGTGCTTATTGTCCAGCAGAACACTGTACAGTTGAATGTTATTAATTCAAGATATCACATGCAGTTTGGCACACATGTCTGCAACAGTACTATACTATCTACATGCCCTAAATATATCTCTTAGCTTTCCAAGACAAACATATATCATACTCATATTCACAAGTAACATATGGATATGGACAACATCGCATTAACTGGCCTAGCAGTGACACAGTCACAACTGTTTGACAAACACTCTAGTGGTTGGCAAATGTAAGCTGTCCTTTCCCAGGGTGAGTCAGGCTCCTGAGCTGTGATACCACTTCTCAAACTCTTAGAGCATCACATGTGGACAAAGCCTAACATGATGGGGGGGGGGTAAATAGGGACATATTGTTCATATTCCTGTTACAGAGTTATGAAGCTTTTAGCATAATACATTTTGCATTACTGTAACTGTTCTGAAGGATGTGTAGTCTTACACTCAAGTGTTTGTCATTACTTCATGACTTCAGTCAGCTATTTGTCAGACAGGTAGAGATGTCAAGAGGAACAGACATAACAGTCTGATTTCAAAATCTGGAGATTCTGTGAAGATTTGTACAGCTGACAGGTATGGCTGTGATGTCTCCCACTGCAGACAGAGCCAGATGCTATAGCCATAGCAGTTGTACAGCAGGACATCAGTACAGGAAGTCTTGCTGGCACATATACATTTTTCAAACTCAGCTATCCTATTATTACAGACCAAGTAATACATTAAATTACATGCTTAAATGTTTCACATACATTTTTTTTGGGGGGGGGGTTGTTGTATATTCAAACCTAAGTGTTTTTGTTTGGTGGTTGTCTCTCTCTGTATCATTTTCTCTCTCTCTCTCTCTCCCTCTCTCTCTCTGTAGTACAGGGATTGAGTGGATTTGATTAAGTGACAGCACGGCTTTTGTAAGTGATGGTCATCACCAGGTGATGGCATATGCAACAATCGGTGTTCCCCACTTGCTAATTGCATGCAGAGCAGCTGTGTAGTTCTTCAATAGCCAATGTCATGGCAACCCACTCCTATAAATGTGTACTTCCTGTGGTTGTCCTTTTACCTTGCCTATAAGTTACACATACTTTCTGTGTGTGGGCAGCAGTGTTACAGACAGCAGGTGAGAATATCTCTTACAACACGACATGGGGATATAGGCCAACTACAAGTTTGTGTAAGGTTCCAGATGTAGGGACAGAGTGTGAATATCCCTGTTATATGCTTTGAATACTGCTAGTTTAACAGGGTTTATGTGTGCATGCTAATTCTGCATAACTTGCAGTCTGACAACATTATGTGTCTGCATAGCTCTCAACTGTAGGGCTATCCACATAATCACCAGGGTTTGGGCCACTATGTTTAGTGTGTTCCCCAAAGAGGTGTTGCCCATGACAAATCATTGCCATACTCTGTTGACTGCTATCAATAACTGGAAACATGCATTAGTGTTTGTAACTTCATATCCCTCAGGAGGGATATGTTGCAAGCAATCCTGTAACACCAGCAACTTTCACAATGTATGAGTGCAATATATTGAATATGGCCTGTGTTTGGCCCTATGTCCTCCACTTATATACCAGACTTTGTCCAGATGTCATGCAGTAAGAGGTTAATAGGTATGGGCTATCATTATTTAGTGCTGACATTCCTGCTCTCATCCCAGTGATGTTATGGACTCCTACTCATGTTGTGGGGTAGGGGCCATAAATATGGGCCACAGGCTAGACAACATGTGTAACCGTGTACAGTCAAGAGGTCAGTGTATACTAAACACTGTTATATACCCATGTAACACATTTTAGGGGGAATACATGTTTGACTCTTAGGCTGTTAGTACATGTGAGAGATTTTACTAATAAAAACTTAAAAGGTATGTAGCTGTACTTTTTGATACTATCGTGATGGGGACAGTGGTGAATTAGAGGTTACTGTTTGGCACACAGTCTGTCAGTTTGATAAACCAGTTTGAACTGAAACATTGTTATATAAAGGATCAATTTACATTGTAACATTTCATACTTTCCCCACTATGCTTACCAGTATTTATCTGCAAGTGTGTTGTCTATTTATATATATATATATAAATATATATATATATGTGTGTGTGTGTGTGTGTGTGTGTGTCTGTGTGTGTATATATATATATATATATATATATATATATATATATATATATATATATATACACATATATAGAACAAACATTCACAGAGATGATTAGACATATATATATATATATATATATATATATATATATATATTTAAAAAAAAAATATATATATATATATATATATATATATATATATATATATATATATATATATATATATTTATATTTATATATATGTGTGTATACCCTATAGTACAGTGATTGTCCTGCAAGATATGTTCATGAAATCATCCTGAGCTCTTACAGTTTACATGGCTTAATGGTTACATGCTGTGACTATTGTGTATATGTGGCTGGGTTCAAAACTGGCAAAGGCTGTTATTTTGTTTCTGGGCAGAACAAGGGCTCATGGAGACAGGGTGATTAAGGCACTTTAAAGCAGCTTTAAGTGGATTTGCATGGGTTTGTGGGAAGCTAAGTGGAGTTAACACACTGTTAAATGTACATGCGTTTAAACTGTGTGGGCTTGTCTTAGCAGCACTTACCAATGCACAAATCCGGTTAGGTATGATAACTACTATTTAATTATTCTGTGCTTGGGCATATGTCAACTGGTTTGTCTGCCACTCAGCGATGGTAATACACGGTTAAACGTATAGGTGCTCTATTGAATGTTATGCTTGACTAAACAAGCATAGGTTATGCAGCTCAGTTGGTGTAGTGGAATGATCGCTGACTGTAGTGTACGGGTCCTGGGTTCAAGACCTGAGGCTGCTAGCTTTTTCATTAATGTTAAATGACTGGACTTCATGATAAGTTAGGAAAAGCAAGAGCAATTTGTAGTACTCAGATGGTATGGTGGTGTGGTTGCTGATTGTAGTATAAAGGGTCCTGGGTTCAAGACTTGGCAGGGCTGGTTAGTTTTGTTGCTGGCCACAACAATGGCTGATGGTTGGAGGATGATTAAAGCACTTTAAAGTAGCTTTAAGTGGGTTTGCATGATGCTAAGCATTTCTAAAATACGTTTACTCAATTTTAGCTTCGCTTAGCGGTGCTTACTCTCGCTAACCCCCACGCTAATTTCTTTGAAAGAAAAGAAAAAGGGGTGATAGGAAAGTGGTGAAAAAGGGGCATGGAGAGGGAAAAACAAGATGAAAGATGGATAGGGATGTGCAGGACGGGAGTAGGGAATGTCCATAGCTGTCCATTTCTCCTACAGCAACAGCTGTGCATATGTATTAAATTTGGAGGTGAATTTGGAAACTCATACCCCTGAGTGAGGGGTGAGGACAATAGTAATGTGTTGTCTAGGCAATTGGACAAAATTACATGTGTCCAGTGGGCATGTCTGTAAAATGGACAGCTATGTATGGGGCATAATTTTTTGTAGGAACATATTGCCTTTTTATTTTTTTAATGTGAGAGTGGGTTGTTGGGGAAGGATAGTAAGTATATGTGGGGAGGGAGGTTGGGTAGGAAAACAGACAAGATAGCAGACAAGGGTAGTGGTTGAACAACTTGATGGGGAGGGTAGTTGGGAATCAGAGGCACATGCTCCCACAAACGGATACAGTGAGACTGAGGTCCCCACCCATGGGCAGTCGCCGCTGTACCTTCATGGCCCCAAAGGTGGCTGTGCTGGGGGCTGAGCAGAAGGGGCAGGCTGACCCTCAAGATGTGCCACTTGGCCCTCAAGCTGGTGTAGCTGAGCTGCAAACTCCTTTTGCATCTCCCTACACACCAGACCCTGGACCTGACATAGAGTGACGGGCTCCTGTCTGCGCCCACTCTGAGGGGAGGGATGAGCCCCATCCCCTAAAGTTGTTCCACCCAAGGGTGGTGCAGGACCAGCAGACAGGGAAGATCTGGGGTAGGTCTCAGATGTGCTGAGGCCCGGTGCCATGGCCAGATGAGGCGGGACAGGTGGATCCACTGGGATCGTCCTTCCCAGATGAGCTAGGGTGTTAACAGTTTACAACATATGTTGGTTAGTTATGAACAATATAATGCCAGGATTAGCTATAACAGCATGCATGGGTGTTCCAATAGACACCATAACACAATTTTCAATCAATTGCATAGCAAACAGAACACGTGGATATTACAGCAGCATGCAGGTTACACTGATAGCAACAGGCCACCAGTGATTTCATTTCAACAGGGAACAGCAATAAACAGACATTGAAATATTGGTATAACAATGGGGAACTTGTCCCAACAGTAGGTTTGTTAAAAGCATACCATTTATTTTTTGGGTTGTATTATTGTTGCAGATAGGGTGGGGGTGAGACAGAGAAATGAACAACTATTTGTTATTACATTGCTCACAACTGTTCTGTACATTATAATCTACTGAGTACTCTCCAGATATGACCTGAAATTACAGCTACCTATGGGCTTGGGGTTGGCCAGTCAGTGTTGTACACAGTTATCAGTTCAAACTTGGTACATCTAATATACAGCTGTACTTACCTGCCGGATCTGTGGAAAAAATTGGGTTAACACTACCTGACTGTTTCTACACATTAACAGTGTTCAGCTTTGATATGTGCAATCATACTGTGTGTGTGTGTGCTAATGTCATAGTCCACCTTCATTTTTGTACAGCACCATGGGTGCTGGGGACAGTGACCAATAGCCATGATGGCGTGACACTTGGAGATTTTTTGGGGTAAACTAAGTGGTCTATGCACTTCTCTTGCTGTTATCTGCAGCCTTGGAGCTGGCCAGTGTGTGTTCTACACAGTGTATAAGAGACACATCCTACAGTTAATATCTAGCCTGCCTTATCTACCGAAGCTGTGGGAAAATGTGTGTTTACACTACCTGACTGTTTGCAACAATACTCACATATTCTTGTGTGAAACTATACAGACAACTTAGTACCACTCCTGGGATTCAACTACCTATCTTAAACAGCAATTGATACTGATACTTACACACTACTGGGGAATTCCCTGCCCAAGCATCTTGTTCCCACTGGTCCAGAAGGCCCCTTTTTCTCCGCTTGAGATCAGCATAGTGATGCCAAACCTGCTCACCAGTCCGAGGGATCCCAGTGGCACTGGTGAGTTCACTGCCGAGATGGTCCCAGGGCTCTGGTTTATATTCTGAGCCCTAGTAGTGGCCCTGCAGCAGTCTCAAATCATGGTTTTCAACAAGGAGTCCAACCATGACCCTGGACTCCACAATGCCCTAGTGTTGCGCATGAAAGCAAACACCTTCTCCTACTCCAGCCATGGTGCCTGCAGTGATGAGCTCCAACTGGTTATGAGGTGTATTCCTGCCTACAGGCTTTAAATAGGGCCGATTTCCCGCACTTTGCCATGATTGGTTACTTTTGAAACTGCTGAGCTCAGCTAAGCTATGGGCAAATCTGCTTAGCTAAGGTTGGCAGTGCTTAAAGGGGCAGGTTCAGCACTGCTTATCGCTGGACAAATCCACTTAGCTGGGCTATTCATTGCTTAGTATTCATATGTACACAATGCTTACACCCGGTCAACATAGCTGTGCAATGCTTAGCATTGCTTATATTTTATTATATTGGTCTGCCACCTGTATGGGATTGATTCATCATTCATTACATAATATAGATTTATTTACCTTTCCTGACATCACCCAATGTGCTGTGATTAATTTATTCTTGTGTGACTATACTGTATGGGGCACTTGTGTTTATATGGGGGTTTCACTACTTTATTACACTGAGACCTCACATCTGGGCCTAATACACTACTCTGGTTGAGAAAGATCAGTTTCTTCTTACATAAATATACAAAAAAAACCTAAAATTTTAATGTTTACACACACAAAATGGAAATTACTTTGGTGAGTCTTGAACCGTGAATGACTACATGCAAGGCATACATTCTAACTGCTACACTATTGCACTTATGGTTATGCTGGATATGTATTGCTTTTTAACTTACTGTGCTGTTTCAGCTGGGCTAAGCATAGCTATGCAACGGGCACACCTGCGCAGCAGCGCTTAAACTTTATTGCATATATATAAAAAAAATAATTTATTTGTTGTGTTTTTTTATTTGTACCCTTCAGAATATCCATGCTAATGCTGAACTTGTTATTCTATCAACTTTCTGCTTTGTAGGGACGATTGTCCTTTATGTCTTTGTCCACATTCCTTACTCTGATGGGTTGGGAGGTGTGTGCTATGTGCTTATGCTAAATCTGTTATTCTATCAACTTTTGGCTTGGTTGGGACGATTTCCCCTTATGGCTTTGTCCAGATTTCATACCCTGATGGGTTGGGGGGTGTTACGAGCATTCTTACTCTGTAGTGCAGGGGGCATGTGTATTGCGAGAGCTCTGCTCTCAGACACACCCTCTGCACTCGTACACATTTCCATGTACATATTGCAGCATGGCAGCACACCTTCATGCATATGCATGGAGCGCTGATGTGCTGAACAGGAACGGTCCCTGCCATTCAGGAATAACATTCCTGCACAGCTGCTTGCTGAATCTGGGAGAAAGCCTGTGTCTTCTGGTCCTAGTCCAGCCCATGTATTTTCATCTGCAGATTGCATTTTTTTAGCTTCTTTTTGAATTCCTTATTAGTCTTATTAATAGAACATTCAGAATTATTTTCTAAATATATTCCAACAATTTAATGCATTTTTCCTTCCATAAAAATCACTTTTCAGTTGTAAATTTTGGGAAGGCCTAAAATGTATGGTCTTTGTCTTGTTTATTTTATAACTCAAGAGCATCCCAAATCTGTCCAGTAATAGAAATAGAAACATCCCTTTTTCTATTTGCCAACTATATCAAACCATAATCTGTTAACGAAGAAATCATTTCTTCTTGCCTGTGAACTACAGTTGCAGATTTAAATGCCTCAGCATCATTACTAGGAGACCTAAATATAATGCAAACAAAACTGAGGTGAAAGGATAACCTATACTCATTCTTTTTGAAAGACTAAACGTCAGTGACTTTACAGCATATATTGTTGTCCTATAGAAGAAGCTCTATACATGTTTAAAATAAAATCCACACATCATATAGGTAATCCAAACTTCAGAAGTATAATTAAGTAATAAACCCCTACTTTGTCAAAAACCTACACGCTCTAGGGACCTAAACCTTGTCATCACAATAAACAGAACATGCTGGAGGGATAGATTCCTGTCCCAGATACTTGCCATACTCTGGAACAAACTACCTATCTGTATCAAACAAAGCTCCTCATTAGCACTCTTCAAGAAAAATCTTGATGATTGGATTGGGAGATAGGAAATTCACCCCGGGGATCACTTCTGTGGCTCTGCTTGACAGGGGCACAGTAAAATAATTTCTTGGGTGGCAAAAGCCAGGGTACCATTTGGCTAGGCTTATAAAGACCCTAGGGCCAATAGCCTATGGCCTACCTATGAACCTATAATTTTCATGTTTTCCATTAACTGGCAATACAGACTTCATCACTAGTTTTCAGTCAATATATTATCACATGTCTGTCTTCCACCAACAAATCCATATTGATCATTATTAATCAAAGAAGACTTTTGGGCTACCTCTTTGCAAACATCGACTTGAATAATTTGTTGTCATGGTTTAATATAAATATTAATCAATAAAAAGAAGCCAGACTTAGGTCCTTCCATTCTTTTGGAATGATAGTCATTACTGCCTCCTTTCATGACCCTTATATAAATCAGTAAAGCATAGTCAGTGACACATCTGACTGTAAAGGGCATGTCTGGTCAACTCAGAGGGATAACTGCACCACTTTATACCCTACTGATCTGACTACTAAATGCAATGCTGTATTTTGTAGCATTTAAACAAGCTGCTTTAAACAACTTAAAACCATCATTCTCTCCTTACTCTTACCAGATCATAAACAACATCCCCCTCCCAGTTCATATCTGAGTTTATCCCTGTCTCCATCATCTTCTATTCTCTCACATAGTGGCTTTACATAGGGAGTTATTTCACCTGATCTGGTCACTTTTTAGTGAATCAGAGTTGAAAGAGGGTGTCTGAGTGAAGGAGCCTGGCAAAGAAATTCTTTCAAGAGCAAAGGTCCCTCCATGCAAGGAACTTCAACTTCTGTACAACTATACTTAATACAATTAACTCTGAGGTTGTAAAAGTCATCAACTTGCAACTTCATCAAACTCAAATTATCTAGTCATGCATCTCTGAAAGTTGATTTGCTTCGACAGATAAATCAGGTGGACTATGCTGGGCATTAATGTTCCAAACTCCCCCCCCCCCTTTTGCTCTTATTTACTCTTAGGAAACCTACTTTTGTTGCTTTGCCTTTACTTTTCCCTGATACCCTAGCTAAATCCTGTCTGCTGTCTTTTCCCCATCTCCTCATCCACCATCAGCTCCTCCTCCATTCCTTTCCTTAAGTATGCAACCACCTTTCCTTCATCCTTTCCTGCAATCTTTCTTGAACACATTGTGCTCTGGTATCACTGTTTGCAATATCCTCCTATCACTGGATTACATCTACATTATCCCAGTCATGTCTACCTGTGTCTGTGCAACATGCACACCCTATTTTTCCAACTGCTTGTAACCCATGGTATCAGTTTTGTGCCTTCCAGCTGGACATACACATACATACATGTGCCTAGGGGATACCTGGTATACATTTGTGTTCTGTGTTAGTATGGCACACTGTATTCAGATGTTGCTAATCAATTATACTTCTCAGCTGACTATAACCACAGGACTTCAGGAGAAAGACCCACATCAATGGTTGACAAAAGTAACATCAATATTGATACCATATTACTCTAGCTGCAACATACATATTTAAGTTGATTGTACATTAGCCTTTGTCACCACTGTGATAACCTGAAAGATGTCCAACAGTCATAGCTACACTATTATGTTACATTGTCATTGCTGGAAGACTTGCCACTAATTTGGCCAGCTTAGGTCAAATATATTTGTGTGTGTCTACAGATATCAGTCACACATGTGATTATTGTCCAGCAGAACACTGTACAGTTGAATGTTATTAATTCAAGATATCACATGCAGTTCGGCACATGTGTCTGCAACAGTACTATACTATCTACATGCCCTATATATATATATATCTCTCTTAGCTTTCCAAGACAAATATATATCATACTCATATTCACAGGTAACATATGGATATGGACAACATCCCATTAACTGGCCTAGCAGTGGCGCAGTCACAACTGTTTGACAAACACTCTAGTGGTTGGCAAATGTGAGCTGTCCTTTCCCAGGGTGAGTCAGGCTCCTGAGCTGTGATACCACCTCTCAAACTCTTAGAGCATCACATGTGGACAAAGCCTAACATAATGGGGGGAGGGGTAAATAGGGACATATAATTCATATTCCTGTTAGAGAGTTATGAAGTTTATCGCATAATACATTTTGCATTACTGTGACTGTACTGAAAGATGTGTAGTCTTACACACAAGTGTTTGTCATTACTTCATGACTTCAGTCAGCTATTTGTCAGACAGGTAGGGATGTCAAGAGGAACAGACATAACAGTCTGATTTCAAAATCTGGAGATTCTGTGAAGATTTGTACAGTTGACAGGTATGGCTGTGATGTCTCCCACTGCAGACAGAGCCAGATGCTATAGCCATAGCAGTTGTACAGCAGGATATCAGTACAGGAAGTTTTGCTGGCACATATACATTTTTCAAACTCAGCTATCCCATTATTACAGACCAAGTAATACATTAAATTACATGCTTAAATGTTTCACATACCTTTTTTTTTGGGGGGGGGGGTGTTATATATTCAAACCTAAGTGTTTTTGTTTGGTTGTTGTCTCTCTCTGTGTCGTTTTCTCTCTCTCTCTCTCTCTCTGTAGTACAGGGATTGAGTGGGTTTGATTAAGTGACAGCATGGCTTTTGTAGGTGATGGTCATGACCAGGTGATGGCATATGCAGCAATCGGTGTTCCCCATTTACTAATTGCATGCAGAGCAGCTGTGTAGTTCTTCAGTAGCCAATGTCATGGCAACCCACTCCTATAAATGTGTACTTCCTGTGGTTGTCCCTTTACCTTGCCTATAAGTTACGCATCCTTTCTGTGTGTGGGCAGCAATGTTACAGACAGCAGGTGAGAATATCTCTTACAACACGACATGGGGATATAGGCCAACTACAAGTTTGTGTAAGGTTCCAAACGTAGGGACAGAGTGTGAGTATCACTGTTATATGCTTTGAATACTGCTAGTTTAACAGGGTTTATGTGTACATGCTAATGCTGCATAACTTGCAGTCTGACAACGTTATGTGTCTGCATAGCTCTCATCTGTAGGGCTATCCACATAACTGCCAGAGTTTGGACCACTATGTTTAGTGTGTTCCCCAAAGAGGTGTTGTCCTTGACAAATCATTGCCATACTCTGTTGACTGCTATCAATAACTGGAAACATGCATTAGTGTTTGTAACTTCATATCCCTCAGGAGGGATATGTTGCAAACAATCCTGTAACACCAGCAACTTTCACAATGTATGAGTGCAATATATTGAATATGGCCTGTGTTTGGCCCTATGTCCTTCACTTATATACCAGACTTTGTCAAGATATCATTCAGTAAGAGGTTAATAGGCATGGGCTATCATTATTTAGTGCTGACATTCCTGCTCTCATCCCAGTGATGTTATGGACTCCCACTCATGCTGTGGGGTAGGGGCCATAAATATGGGCCACAGGCTAGACAACATGTGTAACCATGTACAGTCAAGAGGCCAGTGTATTCTAAACACTGTTATATACCCATGAAACACATTTTTGGGAGGATACATGTTTGACTCTTAGGCTGTTAGTGCATGTGAGAGATTTTACTAATAAAAACATAAAAGGTATGTAGCTGTACTTTTTATTACTATCGTGATGGGGACAGTGGTGGGTTAGATGTTATTGTTTGGCACACAGTCTGTCAGTTTGAGAAACCAGTTTGAACTGAAGCATTGTTATATAAAGGATCAATTTACATTGAAACATTTCATTATTTCCCCACTATGCTTACCAGTATTTATCTGCAAGTATGTTGTTTATATATATATATATATATATATATATATATATATATATATATATATATTTATGTGTGTATACCCTATAGTACAGTGATTGTCCTGCAAGATATGCTCATTTAATCATCCTGAGTTCTTACAGTTTACATGGCTTAATGGTTACACGCTGTGACTATGGTGTGTATGTTGCTGGTTTCAAAACTGGCAAAGGCTGTTTATTTTGTTTCTGGGCAGAACAAGGGCGCATGGGGACAGGGTGATTAAGGCACTTTAAAGCAGCTTTAAGTGGATTTGTGTGGGTTTGTGTGAAGCTAAGCGGAGCTAACACACTGTTAAATGTACATGCATTTAAACTGTGTGGGCTTGTCTTAGCAGCACTTACCAATGCACAAATCCGGTTAGGTATGATAACTACTATTTACCTATTCTGTGTTTGAGCATATGTCAACTGGTTTGTCTGCCACTCAGCGATGGTAATACACGGTTAAATGTATAGGTGCTCTGTTGAATGTTATGCTTGACTAAACAAGCATAGGTTATGCAGCTCAGTTGGTGTAGTGGTATGGTCGCTGATTGTAGTGTATGGGTCCTGGGTTCAAGACTACGGGCTGCTAGCTTTTTTATTAATGTTAAATGACTGGACTTCATGATAAGTTAGGAAAAGCAATTTGTAGTACTCGGATGGTATGGTGGTGGGGTTGCTGACTGTAGTATAAAGGGTCCTGGGTTCAAGACTTGGCAGGGCTGGTTAGTTTTGTTGCTGGCCACAACAATGGCTGATGGTGGGAGGATGATTAAGGCACTTTAAAGTAGCTTTAAGTGGGTTTGCATGATGCTAAGCATTTCTAAAATACACTTACTCAATTTTAGCTTTGCTTAGCGGTGCTTACTCCTGCTAACCCCCACGCTAATTTCTTTGAAAGAAAAGAAAAAGGGGTGATAGGAAAGTGGTGAAAAAGGCCACAACAATGGCTGATGGTGGGAGGATGATTAAGGCACTTTAAAGTAGCTTTGTGGGTTTCCATGATGCTAAGCATTTCTAAAATATGCTTACTCAATTTTAGCTTTGCTTAATGGTCCTTACTCCCGCTAACCCCCACTCTAATTTCTTTGAAAGAAAAGAAAAGAAAAAGGGGTGATAGGAAAGTGGTGAAAAAGGGGCATGCAGAGGGAAAAACAAGATAAAAGATGGATAGGGATGTGCAGGACGGAAGTAGGGAAGGTCCATAGCTGTCCATTTCTCCTACAGTAACAGCTGTTCATATGTATTGAATTTGGAGGTGAATTTGGAAACTCATACCCCTGAGTAAGGAATGAGGACAGCAGTAATGTGTTGTCTAGGCAATTCGACAAAATTACATGTGTCCAGTGGGAATGTCTGTAAAATGGACAGCTATGTATGGGGCATAATTTTTTTGTGGGAACATATTGCCTTTTTATTTTTTTAATGTGAGAGTGGGTTGTTGGGGAAAGATAGTAAATATATGTGGGGAGGGAGGTTGGGTAGGAAAACAGACAAGATAGCAGACAGGGGCAGTGGTTGAACACCTTGATGGGGAGGGTGGTTGGGAATCAGAGGCACATGATCCCACAAATGGATACAGTGAGACTGAGGTCCTCATCCATGGGCAGTCGCCACTGTACCTTCATGGCCCCAAAGGTGGCTGTGCTGGGGGCTGAGCAGAAGGGGCAGGCTGACCGTCAAGATGCACCACTCAGCCCTCAAGTTGGTGTAGCTGAGCTGCAAACTCCTTTTGCATCTCCCTACACACCAGACCCTGGACCTGACATCGAGTGATGGGCTCCTGTCTGCGCCCACTCCGAGGCGAGGGATGAGCCCCATCCCCTGAAGTGGTTCCACCCATGGGTGGTGCAGGACCAGCAGACGAGGAAGATCTGGGGTAGGTCTCAGATGTGCTGGGGCCCGGTGCCATGGCCAGATGAGGCAGGACAGGTGGATCCACTGGGATCGTCCTTCCCAGATGAGCTAGGGTGTTAACAGTTTACAACATATGTTGGTTAGTTATGAACAATATAATGTCAGTATTAGTTATAACAGCATGCATGGGTATTCCAATAGACACCATAACACAATTTTCAATCAGTTGCATAGCAAACAGAACACGTGGATATTACAGCACCATGCAGGTTAAATTGATAGCAACAGGCCACCAGTGATTTCATTTCAACAGGGAACAGCAATAAACAGACATTGAAATATTGGTATAACAATGGGGAACTTGTCCCAACAGCAGGTTTGTTAAAAAACATACCATTTATTTTTTTGGTTGTATTATTGTTTCAGATAGGGTGGGGGTGAGATAGAGAAATGAACAACTATTTGTTATTACATTGCTCGCAACTGTTCTGTACATTGTAGTCTACTCGGTACTCTCCAGATATGACCTGAAATTACAGCTACCTATGGGCTTGGGGTTGGCCAGTCAGTGTTGTACACAGGGTTAACACTACCTGACTGTTTCTACACATTAACATTGTTCAGCTTTGATATGTGCAATCATACTGTGTGTGTGTGTGCGCTAATGTCATAGTCCACCTTCATTTTTGTACAGCACCATGGGTGCTGGGGACAGTGACCAATAGCCATGATGTCGTGACACTTGGAGATTTTTTGGGGTAAACTAAGTGGTCTATGCACTTCTCTTGCTGTTATCTGCAGCCTTGGCGCTGGCCAGTGTGTGTTCTACACAGTGTATAAGAGACACATCCTACAATTAATATCTAGCCTGCCTTATCTACCGAAGCTGTGGGAAAATGTGTGTTTACACTACCTGACTGTTGCAACAATACTCACATATTCCTGTGTGAAAATATACAGACAACTTAGTACCACTCCCGGGATTCAAACCCTGCCAGTTTGTTCAAAAAGTAGTTACAATACTGATATTTATCAGAACAAGCTATTAAGGAACTGTTATCTTCTGTGTGAGTGTTTTCTACCTGTTAGTCTGTGATTTGGCCAATCTGACCTTGTACTTCTGACATTCCTGCATGGTAGACAGTTGTTCTACTGTGCACTCACACTTTCAGATATTACATTACATGAAACAAGGGTTAGCAAGCATTTTTAATTCAGCTATCAGATCATAGTGCAGGGGAACTTTGTTATACTTCATCTGTTGTACGAGACTTTACATTTTGCCACATGAACCTCAGATACTTAATGCTATCAGAGCCATATTTGTTGTGCAAAAGCTATACACATTTCCAATTCCTACTAACACATTGCAAATAAAACACAACAGTCCATTGTTGTATAGTTTTATTGACAGGTTATCACTGTTTTATGTATATCACTAGCATTATCCTGTGGCGGATCCAGGAATTTGCAGAAGGGTGGGGCACAGTCTGGATAGTTGACTACCGGGGTGGAAGCAAGAAAGTGGGACACTTGGTTTGGTAGTTGTGATAAGATCACCTTAAAAAGCTCTGACATCATGTCTGGAAAGACATCACTTTACATTCAGTTACACATGATTTTACTTTGGATGTGGTAGCAGAAAAAAGTAATTCCTACACAGCACATCTATTTTCAATGCATGCCTGGAAAACATTTGTTGACCATACCAACTCACATTCCCCTTCCATGGCATGGACCTATGGACTGTTATAAACTTGTAAAGAATCCCACTGAAGGTGGAAATAACCACAGTGAAGTCTACTGTGTTGTTACGAAACATAAAATATATACCAGACACATATTTGGATAAATTAGTAAAAGCTTTATTTAACTGATGTACCAAATAAACTAAACTCATAAAACTTTCCTTAGCTGACCATTATGTTTTTGGATTGTTTACTGTTCTTTCTCTGGGTTTAAGCACAACTAATTTTCTTTAACAAAAGTCCTACTTTACCTTTTCTCTTCTTTCAACAAATTCTGGAGTGAGTAAAGGAGGGGGAGGCAATGCTGGTCTCCAGGAGTTCAAAAATGCCGGTTGTCTTCTTTCTCAAGTCAAAGTTCAATGAAACTTGAATTGTTTTTAGTTCAATGTTTTCCAAGTTCATGGCCATCTGAATTTGAGTAATTTCTTCTTCCAACTCATGGTCTTTGACAGTGAACTTCTGTCCTGTTGAACTTTCACTGAGCTTGGATTGCAGTCACCGCAACTTCAGCACTGGGGAAATAGTTCTAATTTGGAGAATGCAGTACTTTCTACAACTGTGTTTTATAATTGGAATAGTCTCTGTAGCAATTACCATTTTTTGGGACTTGAATATATGCTAACAATTTCCAATACAATTGCTGCTACCTTGTTTTCCACAACTGCTGGCAACTTAAATGCAGCAGTGTTACATTATCATTTTGCCAGATTTTAAAGAACTCAACTGATGGTTCAGCCTTAAGAAAGCTTTCTGTGTCCATTTAGCTCCACTGTTCAGGAGGTTTGGCTGTAGTTAGAGAACACATCCTTGTACATGTTAGTGATGCTGGTGTCCTGGTTAACTTAATATATTGTCTTTGGAGCAACTGAGTTCTGCAGTGGTACTACTCTGACTGAATTCTGTGATCTTTTCTCTTCTCTTTGTCAGGTTTTCTCCATTTTTTCTTCAGTCATGTCCATTTCTATCTGCAAGTTTCCCTTAATACAACTCATGTTCCTGAACAGCTGTTCACCTTTTGTTGTCTTCCATTTCTTTGCATTGCTCATGTATACATCCCTCCTGAACTTCTCTTGCTATCATCTATCAAACTCTGCATTAAAGTTTTACATAATGTACCTGCTCTCATTATCTTTAGAGATCCTTCTTTCCTCAGCCACTTCTAAAGCCTTCACAGACAGTCATTTTGCCTTCTTAATCTTCTTTCTATTTAGAATTAATTCTTTGCAACTTCCTAGGTAATATTTCAAACTTCTGTCCATAGTTCATGTACTTTGTCCAGCATGCCTAATCCTTGACTACTGGTACTTCTCTTACTTTCTATGCTGCCTGTGGAGTAGACTATGTCTGTGATGGTAGTGCTCTGACTACTGGTACTTCTTACTTTCTATGTTGCCTGGAGAGTAGATGACTTCTATGATGGTAGTACTGACTTCTCTGATGGTACTTCTATGAATTTCTATGTTGCCTGTGGAGTGGATGACTTATATGATGGTAGAGCTCTGACTGACTATTGGTACTTCTTACTTTCTATGCTGCCTGTGGAGTAGAGGACTTCTGTGATGGTAGTGGT
Source organism: Protopterus annectens (assembly GCF_019279795.1). Classification (NCBI taxonomy): domain Eukaryota; kingdom Metazoa; phylum Chordata; order Ceratodontiformes; family Protopteridae; genus Protopterus; species Protopterus annectens. The sequence continues at coordinate 984,579,086 of NC_056747.1, forward strand.
CTGACTACTGCTACTTCTTACTTTCTATGTTGCCTGGGGAGTAGATGACTTCTGTGATGGTAGTACTGACTTCTCTGATGGTACTTCTATGAATTTCTATGTTGCCTGTGGAGTGGATGACTTCTTTGGTGGTAGAGCTCTGACTGACTACTGGTACTTCTTACTTTCTATGCTGCCTGTGGAGTAGAGGACTTCTGTGATGGTAGTGCTCTGACTACTAGTACTTCTTACTTTTTATGTTGCCTGGGGAGTAGATGACTTCTATGATGGTAGTACTGACTTCTCTGATGGTACTTCTATGAATTTCTATGTCGCCTGTGGAGTGGATGACTTCTTTGATGGTAGAGCTCTGACTGACTACTGGTACTTCTTACTTTCTATGCTGCCTGTGGAGTAGAGGACTTCTGTGATGGTAGTGCTTTGACTATTGGTACTTCTTACTTTTTATGTTGCCTGGGGAGTAGATGACTTCTGTGATGGTAGTACTCTGACTTCTCTGATGGTACTTCTATGAATTTCTATGTTGCCTGTGGAGTGGATGACTTCTATGATGGTAGAGCTCTGACTGACTACTGGTGCTTCTCTTACTTTCTATGTTGCCTGTGGAGTAGAGGACTTCTTTGATGGTAGTACTCTGACTTCTCTGATGGTACTTCTATGAATTGTTATGTTGCCTGTGGAGTGAATGACTTATGATGGCAGAGCTCTGATTGACTATGTTGCCTGTGAAGTAGATTACTGGTATTTATCTTACTTTCTATGTTGCCTGCGAAGTAGATGACTTCTCTGATGGTAATATTCAGACTTAATTAGTAGTTGGACTTTGTCAATATGTTATACCATCTAAAGATATATAGAAAAACTATACACGGCAGGAGAGAAAGTTTAACAAATGTTTTGTGAGTATAACACTAAGCATTTCATGATGGCCTCTATGTTCTCATACCGTACTGTAATATATGTCACAAGCTTCATCATACTACTGTTCGATTCTTAATTAAGCGGATTAATAAGTAGCATTCTTCTCGGATGTCTTTCTGCAAATAAATAGATTACTGAGGAGTAGTCTATCGGGATGTCCCTATGCATGAACAGCAACACTAAACTGTTAAGGCGCTCTTGTCCCATGGTACTCTGGAGTTCAGACTTTATCAGTTTTAAGGCTGAATTAGCCCTCTCTACTCCAGCAGTTGTGACTGGAGTGAGCAAGAGTGTATTTAATACAAAGGAAATGTTTGGGAACATTTTTACATTTGTTTGCGAATAGGTCGGATTCAAATCATTTGGCAGTGTTGCAGAATTGTGCGATAAAGCCTCCCATGTCCTTTTCCACAGTCTGAGCTCTTGGTGGAATGTTGTAGGTGAAGGCAAGTCAAAAAAAATTTTAAGTGAACTCTCTCTATCTAATGTTAAGCTGTTCATGTTTGATGGAATTAGTGAGAGTCCTTGAATAGCTGTTGATGCCATTGTAGTGAATTGTCTGGACAGTTCATGAATGAAGTGATCCAGAAAGGGAATAAAAATTGCTCTTCGCCAGTACTCTTCTGAAGTCTCTCCAGCCACATTGTTCTTCATAGTCTGTTTGCTACAGACATGTGGAAGGGGTAATTCAGTATTATTGCAGAAGCTCCCCATTTCTGACATATCTCTGAAGATATTTCTAAACTCATTCTAAATGTTTGCACGAACAGCCTGCAGCTCATTAAGCACACAGCTGACTTGCTCATATGCATACAGTATGTCTTGTGGCGATCCTTGCAGAAGTTTGCTAAGGGGCTTAGTTAAGCCAAACAAGAACCTTGCTGACTGGAAGGAAACAATAAAGCAAGACTTAATAATTGAACTGTAAAGTCCACTGGCATCTGTCAAAGTTTTTCCATCCCAGTGTGGCCCTCTGTTATTCATAATATTGTCTAAACAGTGAATGAGTGCTTCATACATATGATAGAAGTCATCAAAGGCTGTATGTCTCTCCACCCATCTGGTCTCATACAGCAACTTAAGCTTTTGTTTTTCTATAGGTTTTTTGCCACTTGCCTTTTGCTGTAAGTTTATGTACTGCACTGATTCCTCTAGACATCTTTGCCTTTTTGGGGAGTATTTGAAAAACAAACCAACTTCCTTCACTATATTTAGCATTATTCGTAGTTCTGGAACTTGGCAAGCCTTTGAAAGTACAAGGTTCAACTGGTGGCTAGCACAATGGAAAAAAATTGCATGTGATACTTTTTCTTGAAACAAAGCTGCACAGCCTTTCTGTACTCCAGCCATGTTTCCAGCACCATCGTATCCTTGAGCTTTGCAGTGCTCAAAATTCAACGTTAACTTTGTTAGGCATGTGAACAACTTATTGCATATCTCCTCACCAGTCACAGATTCACAGGCAATAAACTCTATGAATCTCTCCACAGGATGGCCATTCTTCACATATCGTAGTACTACTCCAAGTTGTTCCCAGTTTCTTATATCTGCAATTTCATCTGCTTAGATGGAATAAAAGGGTCCAAGAGGCTGTTGTTTAATATCCTTTATTATCTGCTGTTGAATGTATTCTTTAATACAGTCTAGCAATTCATTCTGTACTGTTTTTGAAATATATGTTGCATTCTTTTGGCATGTCTGCAAGTGGGCTTCTAACTCTCTGTCACCAGCATGAATTCGGAAATCAACTAGAGATCTGAAGTTTCCTTTGTTGGTTGTACAGTCAGATGTGCAGTCATCTCTATGTCCACGGAGTGCTATCCCTTGCCTTCCACAGTACTCCAGACACTTTATAATAGAGGTTAGTAGAGCTCTGTTTTTGGCCACTGGCAGCTGTGAAGCATTTGAAATTGCAAAGTCCACTCTTTGACTTGGATTGTCACTTGTGATTCGGAAAGCATGTAATTTTGCCTCAGATTTCTTGTGGTAATCTAATTCTGAATGCCGCTGAATATCAGCTTTGGCATGCTTCCAATTACAGTATGGCTGCTCAATGAATAACTTTGCACGTTCTGTCTGTGCTGGTGCTGGAAATAACACACAGGCTAAACAATACAGCCCATATTGTTTCACTGAATATGCCAGAAAATGAAACTGGTCTATCAATGACAGCTGACATTGGCGAAGGGAATTTCCTGATTTTCTTCTTTTGTCTGTGAAGGCTTTGAGTGGGAAATGAAAACCGTCATGTGGTTTGCGATGATTTATGACAATGACTTTCTCCTTATCTGCAGCATTAGTATATGTGATGTACTCACTAATATCTGTCAGTGAACACTTTGTGGCACTGACTTCATCCGAAAGATTCTTACTGACTTCACTAACAGTACTTCTCTCACTTTCTATGTTATCTGTTAAGCTGCTAACTTCTGTGACAGTACTATTTTCACCGACTTCTCTGATGGCACTACATTCATTTACCATGTCTTCTGTGTCAAACAGACATGACTCTCTGACTGCTGGTTAAAAAAAAAAACAAAAACAAATATCAAGGGGAAGATAACTTTTTTAACAGTACAACAAATACAACTACATTTGCCTCCATTGAATAGCGTACTGTTACACACACAAAAAAAGGTTTCATTAACTAAAAAAAAAATAGGGAAAGACTCTATACACTAGATGCCTGCAAACCCACAAAAGAAATGCAAAGTATACAACATGGATTATTAAGATGTTCTATCTCACCAATGAGCTTCTGCCTTCATATATGACTTTTAGAGTACAGTACCTTTCAGTTCATTTTCCATTACATATCTAACTTTCCTTTCAAAACTAAAATCAGTAAAACTTATGAATACCCTCATTCATAAAATCCTAGACAATTACTTTAGCACAGGAAATAGTGTCACACACATCTGAACTATCTAACAATCATCCTGAGAATAGGACATAATTCTATACTTTGGCACTACTCTCACCCACAAATGACTTACCCTCAGAGACTGAACCTTCTCCGTGTTTTATGACCTTTCTGAAAAATTTGAAGAGAGACTGTTGATGTAGTTCTCGCTTGGCTCCTGAAGACATAGCAACACTTTCTCCTGACATACTGCAGCTCATTTCAATACACAAAATAACTGCTTTGGTTATCTAATGTACAAAATAAAACAGTGTCAAGTACTAATGACTTGGCTAATGGCCACAACAACATGTGTTCATTATGCTGAAGAAAGAACGCATATAAAATGCTTCACAAATGAATGCACAAATCTGTTCTTTGCTTTGGCATGTTGCAATTGCTTTACAAAACGGTCTCTGTCTGTGGGTGCTATACTTCTATCAGCCTTCACACATTCTGGCATTACACAGCATTTTCTGGACAAATAAAGGGCATAGGTCAAAACTGTAAGCATTTTGTAAGCAATGAAAGATATCACAATGTACAAATAGCAATGCTAAGACTGGGAAGTATTCTTTACTGTGATAATTCCACATTCAGTCTTTCTATAAATATTACTTTCACAAATTGCATATCTTGAGACTGTATAACTCAGAAATATATTGTTCAGTTTTGTTAATCTGACATAACCTGTAACATGACAGCAAGAAATTCCTCTGAGCACATGAGCCCTCAAGCCTGTATTGGAGGAAAGCATTCTAGCTTATCAGTGGGAGTGGTAAGCACTAGTTAGTCTATCTACCACAAGATCTAGGTACAGATTCCTAGTTTTAGCACTTGAATTTGCTTGTTCATGCTCAGCACTTGTTTAGAACTTGTTGTTAGCACTAAATAAGCTACAAATTCCTACAGCACTCAACATTCCTCTTCACCTAGAGGAAAACCAGTTTTTGTACTTACTTTCCTCACTTGCTTAGAGAAAAACAGCTCTTATACCCACTTTCTTCACTTATCTAGAGGAAAGTAGTTTTTATCCAGGCATGTCCAAGGGTCAGCTCCCAGTGTTCTCTCCTGTCTATCTGATGAATCTGGCATCTTGAGGCAATGTAGCAATTGCCTCATGTACTCAGACAACCCTCTCCTCCTACCACCCAACACCACAACCTGTGAGAGATGCACTTATTTAACCAAACTGGAGTTAAAGCTCTCTCCAACCAAGACTGCACTTGACAGTCAAAAGGACAAGGTAAACACTTGCACCACACCACACTCATCAGTGCAGTTACTGATACATGATTTAAACCCGTGGAGAGTATCCCAGCAGTTCCACACATTTAGACCATCTCTTTTACAGGAAGAAACAAAAACTGAAGGAGTCTCAATTTATATCAAACATGAACATAGTTAAAGAGTATGGCACACTTAAGCCTCTCTATGTCTAAATTGCAGTAAGCAAAGACCCATACCATATCTTGGCAAGTGATAGATCTCCCTCCATGAAGCCCATACCACATACATAAACATACTGGAGACTTTCTTCCTTCAACCCAATACCATATTCATGGTTGAGTTTAACTACCAAAAATAAACTGCGAATCGTACATGACCTCAAGCTTGCGAGCCCAGAGATTTCTGGACTTTATCAACACAAGCATCCTGGACCCGATGGTCTGTATGCCATTAGGAGTGCTAATGTCCTTCACCTGATCCTCACAAATATGTGGCAATGTTACGCCCTCCCAGTGTAATGTCCTCACTAGTCAGGTCAGATACTCGCTGCAATTACTGTAACCTTACTAAATTAAGTTTACTTTTAAGACATGGCCCTCGTTTCCTGGTTTTCAGCCCTTATTTTTTTTTTACTTTTATACCCAGCTCATGAGAGCTGTAAGAATATGCACACACTCACACAGTACATCGTCGCTCAATTAATTCACACAGCTGTGCAGATGTTCCCTTGCCTGAATATATTTTATCATTCATGTACCTACTTGGGATTGACACTTTTTTCCCTAAAACTGCCCCGGCAGCAGTGTCTAGCGCTTTCTTTATCATACTTTTGTTTACCAGCATACCTTGTACCATGCAAAGCAAAGAGGGTAAGTTTTGCAGTTAACATTTCAGCTTTTGTTTTTACTTTTAAACATGGTCAGTTGTCCTTATCTGTAGTTGTGGATATGAAGAAGTTGCACCCCTTCTAACACTGTGACACTTACAGTTAACTTTATTGGACTTTGAAAATAGCCTAGCTTGAGTGGGGCACATGCTTTCGTCATGTATCCAGCCTAAAAGTCACTTACAGTTTAGTCTTTTAGAAATTACATTTCTTTTCTATGATTTATGACTGAATTTTGGTTGGACCCCCACTAAATTTTAGTAATGTATCTGAAATGATGCAAATGGTAATTATGTACCATGCCAGGGCTGCACTGCACTTTAACAAATATCAGCATGACTGTGGTGGTGCTACAATGGTGTCCTCTAATGTGGTTTGCTTAAATGTAAATGTATTGACAAAAATTTTATGGGAAATTAGTTGGAAGTGATTGGTATGCATCAGCCACTAATCTTATTTCCCAAGCCAATTGCTTGCTCATTTAAAGCGTCACTGCCGCTCTTTTTTATGATGTGCTGTGGTTGTGATATTGTGTGACTAAGAATCAGTGTGGGTTGTACTGTGACAGTGAGAATTGTGTTTTAGGATGATGTTGGTGACTTGCACTGTTGCACAAGCCAGGTAGATGGCAAGTCATATTTACTGTTAACCTTTTTACGACTGCATGCCAGTATTCTGTTGGAATGTGATGGATACGTTTGCTTTTTAGCGCTTTGCATAATTGTATAGATGTCAGTATATTTACACAACATTTGGTTTCGCATTACTACTACCTGGATGCTCTATTATCACTTGATAAACTGCTTTCTGTTCTCTTAGCTCTTAATTTCCCACCTGCAGCATCAGGGGGTAAATCCTGAAACAATCAGGGGCCCATAAAAATATATATATATTAGTACTTTTTAACTTGGGATATTGACCAAATTAGAGAATGTGAATTAACATGCATTTTCAGAAGTAAGCTACAACTGTCACCAACCAGTCTTTTCTTCCACAGTTACCAGTTTTAGGGTTCATTAGGAGGGAATGCAAAATGTTGAGCAAAGAGTGGGGATAGTTGAGAGAACAAGTATTGCCGATTCATTTTCTAAACTTTTCTTGTGCTCTGATTTGTAAAACTAGTGTTTTTTAATCAAAATTGAGAGGGTTATAATTAGCAAGTAGTGCTAATATTATAGCTTTAGGTTGTTTTTGTACAAATCCAGAACTGAATAGTAAAAATTTTAGACAATGTGGTCAGTATTTTAAAAACTTGGCCAACTTTGAGTATTACTTTGCTGAGAGGCATGTGTTTATCTACATTTAGCATATCATTGCTGAGGACTGCTTGAGGGTTTGAGCAAAAAGTTGTCAAGTTTATTGATGCTCTGAATTTGAGCAGCACACCTAATGAAACAAACAAAAAAAGACCATCAACTATGTGTTTGGAATATGGTTTTAGGATGTGAGCGGAGGCCATGCCTTAAAATGAAGCTGTACTTTGGAACAATTTAGAAAATGCAAAGTGTGCTAAGCGGCATATGGGGCTTGGAACAATACAGTACTGGGTTTGCTGTGTTAATCTAGTACACGGTAGCTTTGCATACAGAAACTGACGTGGTTATAGAGAGCTTTACAGATTTCCAGTTAAATTACACAGCTATGGTATTAAAGAAATTACCATATTCATGTAGTTTTAATGTTTATTTTATGAGTCGTTACAAAGGAGTTGCATGTTGACCAACACCAGGTAGGAATTGAGCTTGCACAGGAACAAACCAAAGGGTAATTGAAGCTGTGTATGTGAAGACTACTCAGTTTTAAACTGAGTAGTCTTCACATACACAGCTTCAATTACCCTTTGACGTACAGTCACTCGGCATTTCGCTGACTATGTTTTGGTTATCACGCACACTACCTGTGATACGCAGGATACCATTGATGTGTTTAAGACAGTAAACGGAAATAAGGAGGCCAGCTGTCAGTGTGCTTAGTATTTGGAGATGGGGTTCAGCGTAGAGTACAGAGCAGTCTACAGGAGTTAGGGTTACCACCTGTCCCACTTTGTGAGGGACAGTCCCACTTTGGGCAGTTGTGTCCTGCAAAAAAATTGTAAAAATGGCAAATGTCCTGAGATTTTAGGACAAAATTATTTCCTATATTTTATGTAATAGTTGCATAAAAAAGTTATGCTGTACCTGAAACAGCAAAATGTTATAAGAAATAGAATAAGCAACTAAAATGCTACAAGAATAAGCATTTATTTAGGAAAAAAAGTGTAGTTCTGTCCTTTGTACTGGCCATGGGTATGTTTTGGCCTGTACAATCTGACATTTGTGCCAAAAATGTCCCACTTTGTGCATTTGAAAAGGAGACTAGTAGTAGTTTTATGTTTTAAGAAGTTGTGCATGTCATACACTTTGTGTTACATTACTTTCGCTCATATTCAATTTGCAGTAGAAGTTCGAGGAATAGATATGCTGTATTTGTTGTTTTGCAGGTCTGTGCTTATAGAATTGCATACAGTTTTGTTTATGTATATATGCATGCGTGTGTATTCTCATTGGATAAAGGTGGATAAAGAGTTAATGGGCATTTTGGTACAGTGAGATAGATTTTTTAGGGGAAGTATTTAAGGGAGACCAGACTTTGTTTACGTTAGATTAACTGCGTCTCTTACCCAAATGATTAACAGAAAAAAAAGTTTGAGTAGTTTGGTAATTTTGAAAGATTTGCTACACTTCTTTTTAAAAGTCATTTTGCATTTGTTTGGGTCCTCCTGTGACCCCAGTGGCACTGATATACACTGTCTTGAAACAATTTACTTGCTCCGTACAGTCAGAGCAACATACCACTACGCCAAATGAGCTATAGTAATAAATGCTCGCAGCATTCTGTGTTGTGTGCATGGGAATTGAAGTTTGTTTTGTTTTGCTTTGAAGGAATGTAAATGAGAAAGTGATTGCCTGTCAGCATTTCAGTGGGAATTCGGTCACTGGAAACAGCATTCTTTCCCACTGTCTTCTTTTCCCATCGAGCATTTCCACGCGTTGGTTCTCTAGCATAAGGTGTTAAACAAGGCAAAGCATAATGCACATTTATTCAGACATTGAAGATGTACAGAGTAGAACAGGTTAATACATGTATCTGTGTCCTTTGTGACAAGATCGAGATGTAGATAGGACTGCATGAAAATAAAATATATATAGTGCATGGAGTGCCACAATTATATTAAAAAAAATGTTTAAATAATACACAGGGCAAGACCCAACCTTAACAATGCTTAGGGGATTGTTAAGCACCCCCTAAGTGCTGTTAGCATCAAGGCCGCCCTGAAAGCAGACCAGAAGACAGCAGCATGACATGAAATGGCTTCATTTCAACTCCCATTTCTGCCAGAAGTCTGCTAAAGTGCACCCAGTGCTTTGGTTACAACTGCTTCCCTCACACAGGGAAAAGGTAAGCCGTCAACCACATCTCCGCTGCTTTACCAGCTTTCAAATCTGGTACAATGCATCATGTTTTTTTTTTTTTTTTTATTTAATTTTTCACTAGCTAGTAGTACATGAGGGAGAAGATAAATCTCCACATACACTAGGAAGAATTATGATTGAATCTCTGAGCGTAACAAAAAGTTATGTTTTTTCAACATGAATGCCAAGATTCATCTCTCAAGCTTCACACTCAAGGTGAATTTCTTACATCCATGTCATGAACATAATATCCCTGTTACAATCACTAAACCAGTCACAATCCTCCATATTTGGAGGAGTTAATCCAATTTTCACAGTATGGAACTGCAAAGGAAGTCTGTGTAACACGTGCTTGAATCTAATGCAGTACGTGATATGAAGCAATCCTAGTGGTAGGTGTGAGCTATAAATAAACCAAAAAAATGCATTTTTCCAGGACAGGCATGAACAATTGAGGACTGCCAAAAATGGACAACTGTTTCAGCCACAAATATATACCGACCAGTAAGTTTGTCATTCACTAGAAGAAAAAATGTTAACAACAACAAATCCTATTAGCTTTGCAGAATAAAGATATCTGAAATGTATTTATTTATATTAATTCCATTGACCAGTGTACTAATGCAGTGATGAATATTTAGGTGTTACCTGGTGAAGTGATGAGTGAATTGGAAATTAAAAAATGCTGGCAGTAAACGATATACACGACTTCAGGTTAGTAAACCACATTTCCAGCAGTGAAAAACAACAAACCATATGACATACTCAGCAGAAAAAAAAGACGATATCAATAAAACTATACAATTATACATATTCTGACAAACTTTCATGAAATGTTTGAGAGTATATGACAATCAGCAGTATGTAATTGTTTGCTTATTTATTGCAGTCTTCATATTTTTCATCCTGCAGGGGACAAATTGCATACATCTTCACACCTGTGTTTACAGTAATGCTTCTCACGGGCTACCACCCGTTCTGTACTTGCAATGTTAAAATCCCGTTACATACAGCAGCGTTAATTTTAAAGGAGAATACCAGAATTCCTATTGTTTTTGTGGTTACCGTAATGAAATGAAAAGAATAACCTCAGGAGTTGTTCCCTAGGGTAACTTTTATTGTTTTATTTTGCAAATATACCCATGCAGAAAAGTATCTGATCATGCAGGGAAAAGTTTGAAAGTAGTGTTTGAAATAACTGCTGTGCATGGGCGGAGGAAAACTAAGTGTAGTAACCAGTACTTATCCAAGAAAAGGAGAGGTCAATTGGTTTAAACGACTACAAATTTAACTTCAGGATTTGGGTGATAAAATTTACTTTCATGGGTATGAATAGGAATGACCAAAATGTAGTTTTTCTTTATTCAAAGGTTGACTATTTTCATATAAAACATATAAAAGCGACATAAATAACAACACAAATCAATATATCTGTGTAGCATTCATTAAACTATGCTGTTGCTTTCGCAGAATGTACTCCGAATCGGAGAGCACTGATTGCATGGAACAAAATGAGGGGCTTGAATTATCCGAGTTTTCCCCAGATCAGATATTCTTGCTATCTTCAGAAAGTGAGATGGAAATGTCACCAGAAAAGAAAACGCGTGAACAGGACTGTAAGCGCAAATCTCGAGGAAGGAACAACAAGTGCAACAAAACCCCAGAAACTTTATTGAAAGTTAAGAAATCCCGAAGAGTAAAAGCAAACAACAGGGAAAGAAACCAAATGCACAATCTAAATGCAGCCTTGTATTCTCTCAGGGACGTCTTGCCCACTTTTCCAGAAGATGCCAAACTGACTAAAATAGAAACACTTCGTTTTGCTTATAACTGCATTTAATGCATAATAATCATTGGTATCATTTCCATATATTTGGTAAGATGGAAATGTAGGTAGTGAGACTGAAGTTTCAGTTTCTTAAGTTGACCACTTGAAGGATTTGTCATGAAGCCAAGGATCAAAAAGCAATGCCGTCTGCTTTGAAGGCACCCTGCGAAGGCGCGGTGCTCACGTATACAAAGACAGGAGTCTCTCCGGCAGCTCAAACTACTGAGCAAAGCATGCCAGCACACCTCCTCCCCCTGAAAACCAGTCCTGCTGGCTCAGCAGAGCAGTGTTTTAGGGGGTCATGACTCACTGAGCATACCTGTAAACCAGAGAAAAGTTTAGGCAACGCCTAAACACATCGGCACTATTTTGCTCTTAAACTTAGAGTTAAGTTAGATAGTAGACAGGTTTTACATCAGCATGAAAATTATGACTGATATGAAGTCTGAAACTACAGTGTCTGCCATTATTTTCTGAGAAACAGATCAAAAACACGAGGCGAAAATTAAAAAAAAAAAAACAGATCTACGGCTTTATTTTACACTACCCCACGAGATGCTACCCAAACTCGCTTTTCAGATAATACAAAACGCTTGTTAGGCGCGATTTTTCACAGCATACAAATCCTTAATCATTCTTTCAAGTGGTCAGCTTAAGAAACTGAAACTTCAGTCTCACTACCTACATTTCCATCTTACCAAATATATGGAAATGATACCAATGATTGTTATGCATTAAATGTAGTTATAAGCAAAACAAAGTGTTTCAATGATTGATTGGTTGAGGAACCCAAACTGAATTATACAGTTAGAGGTGTTTACATGTTAGTAGGATAGTTTTAAACTAAACTTTAGTCCTAACTAGGAGAGCACTTACTTATCATAACCTCCAAAAATGTGAAGCACCCCTTGGCATAATGGAGCCAAAAAAAATGACACTTAGTGACTAGGACACAGGTCTTAAAACTTCAGCTAAGCACTACTGTTAAAAATGTAACTGCATGTTCCTCTTACAGTCACTCAGTCAGTGCAAAATATTCAGCTTTTTAAATATTGAATTATTCAATAATCAAACTGGCTCTTTGGTACAAAAATTAAAAAATACCTCTCACAGACTTGTTGAAGGGAGTTGTTGGAGTTCTAACTCTGCACAGTCACTGCTAACTTACTTATATAATTAATTAGTATTTTACACTACCCCACGAGATGCTACCCAAACTCGCTTTTCAGATAATACAAAACGCTTGTTAGGCGCGATTTTTCACAGCATACAAATCCTTAATCATTCTTTCAAGTGGTCAGCTTAAGAAACTGAAACTTCAGTCTCACTACCTACATTTCCATCTTACCAAATATATGGAAATGATACCAATGATTGTTATGCATTAAATGTAGCTATAAGCAAAACAAAGTGTTTCAATGATTGATTGGTTGAGGAACCCAAACTGAATTATACAGTTAGAGGTGTTTACATGTTAGTAGGAAAGTTTTAAACTAAACTTTAGTCCTAACTAGGAGAGCACTTAGTTATCATAACCTCCAAAAATGTGAAGCACCCCTTGGCGTAATGGAGCCAAAAAAAATGACACTTAGTGACTAGGACACAGGTCTTAAAACTTCAGCTAAGCACTACTGTTAAAAATGTAACTGCATGTTCCTCTTACAGTCACTCAGTCAGTGCAAAATGTTCAGCTTTTTAAATATTTAATTATTCAATAATCAAACTGGCTCTTTGGTACAAAAATTAAAAAATACCTCTCACAGACTTGTTGAAGGGAGTTGTTGGAGTTCTAACTCTGCACAGTCACTGCTGACTTACTTATATAATTAATTAGTAATTTACCACTCTTTGAAGTTTTCACTAAAACGCGCCTAACTCAACTACAACAGAGAATTATTTGGAGGAGCAATTGAGGACATTATAAAATCACCTGACTCTGCAACCTCCAATCGCTTCTCCAATGTATTTGAGTTAGACATGATTTTTCACAGCATTGATTGGTTGAGGAACCCGAACTGAAAAAATGTGCGGTACTGTCCACGTTTTTTTTTTTTTTAACTGTCGTGGAGAGATTGATCATAATGGACACCGTATTCATATCATTTTGTCTCCATGAGGCATGACCGTTCAAAAAAAAAAAAAAAACGTAACTTGAAAACGGACAGCATAAAGGGTACAAAAAATGAACAAAAGTTCTAATGGACAAAAGGAGGTGGTGCGCTTCCCTGCACCCATGCCTAAATCCGCCACTGTTATCTGTGGTAATTTCAGTTTTATTCAGTTCAAACAATACACAGATTACAGCACTGACAGGTGATATTCTACTACTTTCAATTATACTGCCAGCTAGATCAGTACTCACCAGCCTTACAACACAGCCTTTGCAACCTGCTTCCATGTCCCTCCCACATTCGAAGCCCTCTCAGCTGCAGCTGTACAGGAGACAGAGAAACATCTATGACTACCTATCCATCACGTACACAGCCTGGACTATCTTAATTAGCAATTGATACTGATACTTACACACTACTGGGGCATTCCCTGTCCAAGCATCTTGTCCCCACTGGTCCAGAAGGCCCCTCTTTCTCCGCTTGAGATCAGCATAGTGATGCAGAACCTGCTCACCAGTCCAAGGGATCCCAGTGGCACTGGTGAGTTCATGGCCGAGATGGTTCCAGGCCTCCGCTTTAAATTCTGAGCCCTGGTACTAGCACTGCAGCATTCTCAAATCATGGTTTTCAACAAGGAGTCCAACCATGATCCTGGACTCCACAATGCTCCAGCATTGCACATGAAAGCAAACACCTTCTCCTACTCCAGCCATGGTGCCTGCAGTGATGAGCTCCAACTGGTTATGAGATGTATTCCTGCCTACAGGCTTTAAATAGGGCTGATTTCCCGCACTTTGCCATGATTGGTTACTTTTGAAACTGCTGAGCTCAGCTAAGCTATGGGCAAATCTGCTTAGCTAAGGTTGGCAGTGCTTAAAGGGGCAGGTTCAGCACTGCTTATTGCTGGACAAATCCACTTAGCTGGGCTATTCATTGCTTAGTATTCATATGTACACAATGCTTACACCCAGTCAACATAGCTGTGCAATGCTTAGCATTGCTTATATTTTATTATATTGGTCTGCCACCTGTATGGGATTGATTCCTCATTCATTACATAATATAGATTTATTTACCTTCCCTGACATCCCCCAATGTGCTCTGATTAATTTATTCTTGTTTGACTATACTGTATGGGGCACTTGTGTTTATATGGGGGTTTCACTACTTTATTACACTGAGACCTCACATCTGGGCCTAATACACTACTCTGGTTGAGACAGTTTCTTCTTACATAAATATACAAAAAAAAATAAAAATTTTAATGTTTACACACACAAAATGGAAATTACTTTGGTGAGTCTTGAACCGTGAATGACTACATGCAAGGCATACGTTCGAACTGCTACACTATTGCACTTATGGTTATGCTGGATGTCTATTGCTTTTTAACTTATTGTGTTGTTTCAGCTGGGCTAAGCATATCTAAGCAAGGAGCACACCTGCGCAGCTGCGCTTAAACTTTATTGCATATATAAAAAAAAAATAATTTATTTGTTGTGTTTTTTTATTTGTACCCTTCAGAATATCCATGCTAATGCTGAACATGTTATTCTATCAACTTTCTGCTTTGTAGGGATAATTGTCCTTTATGTCTTTGCCTACATTCCTTACTCTGATGGGTTGGGAGGTGGGTGCTATGTGCTTATGCTAAATCTGTTATTCTATTAACTTTTGGCTTGGTTGGGACAATTGCCCTTTATGGCTTTGTCCAGATTTCATACCCTGATGGGTTGGGGGTGTTACGAGCATTCTCACTCTGGAGTGCAGGGGGCATGTGTATTGTGAGAGCTCTGCTCTCAGACACACCCCCTGCGCTCGTACACATTTCCATGTACATATTGCAGCATGGCAGCGTGCCTTCATGCATATGCATGGAGCGCTGATGTGCTGAACAGGAATGGTCCCTGCCATTCAGGAATAACATTCCTGCACAGCTGCTTGCTGAATCTGGGAGAAAGCCTGTGTCTTCTGGTCCTAGTCCAGCCCATGTATTTTCATCTGCAGATTGCATTTTTTAGCTTCTTTTTGAATTCCTTATTAGTCTTATTAATAGAACATTCAGAATTATCTTCTAAATATATTCCAACAATTTAATGCATTTTTCCTTCCATAAAAATCACATTTCAGTTGTAAATTTTGGGAAGGCCTAAAATGTATGGTCTTTGTCTTGTTTATTTTATAACTCAAGAGCATCCCAAATCTGTCCAGTAATAGAAATAGAAACATTCCTTTTTCTATTTGCCAACTATATCAAACCATAATCTGTTAACAAAGAAATCATTTCTTCCTGCCTGTGACCTACAGTTGCAGATTTAAATGCCTCAGCATCATTACTAGGAGACCTAAAGATAATGCAAACAAAACTGAGGTGAAAGGATAACCTTGACTCATTCTTTTTGAAAGACTAAACGTCAGTGACTTTACAGCATATATTTTTGTCCTATAGAAGAAGCTCTATACATGTTTAAAATAAAATCCACACATCATATAGGTAATCCAAACTTCAGAAGTATAATTGTTAAGTAATAAACCCCTACTTTGTCAAAAACCTACACGCTCTAGGGACCTAAACCTTGTCATCACAATAAACAGAACATGCTGGAGGGATAGATTCCTGTCTCAGAGACTTCCCATACTCTGGAACAAACTACCTATCTGTATCAAACAAAGCTCCTCATTAGCACTCTTCAATAGAAATCTTGATGATTGGATGGGAGATAGGAAATTCACCCCGGGGATCACTTCTGTGGCTCTGCTTGACAGGGGCACAGTAAAATAATTTTCTTGGGTGGCAAAAGCCAGGGTACTATTTGGCTAGGCTTATATAGACCCTAGGGCCAATAGCCTTTGGCCTACCTATGAACCTATCATTTTCATGTTTTCCATTAACTGGCAATACAGACTTCATCACTAGTTTTCAATCAATATATTATCACATGTCTGTCTTCCACCAACAAATCCATATTGATCATTATTAATCAAAGAAGACTTTTGGGCTACCTCTTTACAAACATCGACTTGAATAATTTGTTGTCATGGTTTAATATAAATATTAATCAATAAAAAGAAGCCAGACTTAGGTCCTTCCCTTCTTTTGGAATGATAGTCATTACTGCCTCCTTTCATGACCCTTATATAAATCAGTAAAGTATAGTCAGTGACACATCTGACTGTAAAGGGCATGTCTGGTCAACCCTTAGAGGGATAACTGCACCACTTTATACCCTACTGAACTGACTACTGTATGCAATGCTGTATTTTGTAGCATTTAAACAAGCTGCTTTAAACAACTTAAAACCATCATTCTCTCCTTACTCTTACCAGATCATAAACAATATCCCTCTCCCAGTTCATATCTGAGTTTATCCCTGTCTCCATCATCTTCTATTCTCTCACATAGTGGCTTTACATAGGGAGTTGGTTCACCTGATCTGGTTACTTTTTGGTGAATCAGAGTTGAAAGAGGGTGTCTGAGTGAAGGAGCCTGGCAAAGAATTTCTTTCACGAGCAAAGGTCCCTCCATGCAAGGAACTTCAACTGCTGTACTACTATACTTAATACAATTAACTCTGAGGTTGCAAAAGTCATCAACTTGCAACTTCATCAAACTCAAATTATCTAGTCATGCATCTCTGAAAGTTGATTTGCTTGGACAGATAAATCAGGTGGACTATGCTGGGCATTAATGTTCCAAACTCCCCCTCCCTTTTTGCTCTTATTTACTCTTAGGAAACCTACTTTTATTTCTTTGCCTTTACTTTTCCCTGACACCCTAGCTAAATCCTGTCTGCTGTCTTTTCCCCATCTCCTCATCCACCATCAGCTCCTCCTCCATTCCTTTCCTTAAGTATGCAACCACCTTTCCTTCATCCTTTCCTGCAATCATTCCTGAACACATTGTGCTCTGGTATCACTGTGTGCCATATCCTCCTATCACTGGATTATATCTACATTATCCCAGTCATGTCTACCTTTCTTTGCATTATTAGTGTTTCCATCTCATCCCCTTTCCTTTCTAGGATTTTGGAATTGTTAAGCACCATTTTGTCTCCTGTCTTGTAATGTATTGCTGAGGTCTTGCTATCTCTTGCCTTATTTTCTAGTACCCTTTTGTTTGTCCTTCTGCTATTTCTTCAATACCTTCCTCATTTTTCATTACTGTTTGCAATGCTTCTCCAGTATTAATTTTCCTATTCCATAACGTCACCACTCTCTTAAGCATTTGCAACCTTCCCTGCTACTCTTTTTCTCTGTTATGACTTACTCATTCTACCCTTCTTGTCATTATCAATGTCTCTACTTTTTGCTATCTTCCACTACTCTTTTTAATTTTCCTCTGATAATTCACTGCTCCTTGTTACTATGTCCTCTTCTCCTAAAGATTTCTCTGCTTTGCTACCTTTTTTGTTTCTCTTCAACAGTCTTCATCTTCTTCCACACTACTTTCCATTCACTCAAAGAACAAAATCATTCTAAAGTTCCTTGGAAAACCTTTTATCGATATAGATCCATGATGAATGATATAAAGTCCGAACAGCTCCTTATTTTCTAAGGACCTCATATAGTCCTCTATTAGTGCTAGCCCTACCCCTGACCCCTGACCTCCTCCCTGAAGCAGCAGCTGAGCTGCCTAACACTCTTCTTCCATATTAGGTAGCAAGTCTGAGACAGCTAAGTGCTCCCCAAGTCATATAGAGGGTTCTCACCTCCTTGTTATTTTTCGCTGCTTCTTGTATGGTCCCTGTTGTCAGGTAGTTACCACATTGGTGTCTCTCTGTCTCTTTATAACAAACTCAGTCACCATTAGGGCCATCCTGATGAGGGTTAAGCCTGGAATAATGCCTCATTCACTAATCTCTTCCTCCCTCTGCTTCTAACTCATGGACTTAGTAGCTGAGTCCCTACAACCAGCACCTTCTCTACTTCCTCTAAACTAAGTCAGTCTGCCTTTATCATGTGTGCTGTGTCTGCCTGTCCCCAACTTCATGTTCTACTGCTCTTTCTGACCACTTTTTCCATATAATCTTTCTTCCTTCCTCCCTCTCTTCTGGATGAGTATCCCCTCCTACCCACTTGCTTTCATTTCTCCCTCGGGTGGTCTCATGCAGTACCATCACTATCTTTGCTGCTTCCCCTTCTCCACCCATCACTACAGTCTTTCTCTGTCCTTTTACCTTTGTTGCTTTCTCCTTATAGCCTTCTTACTGTGTTCTTCTTCCTCCTTCTACTTTATCATCCTTCCTTTATTTCTTCCTGCCAACAGTTCCCGTGCTTCCTTCTGCTGTCTTTCTGCCTGATCTCACTTGTTTCTACACACGAGACTGCCTCTAGTCATGTCCTCTTAATAACCTGATTCTCTCCTACTCTTTACCTTACCTTCAGCACCTTTGTTCACATATCTCTCTCACCCTTTCTTCTAGCCTGCAATTCTATATTTCTCAAATTCTTCTTTTCCATTTCCTTTATATTTAAAAGATTTTTAACATTTAGCCAAGCCTTTCCACCTTGGCATTTCTAGTATCTCACTTTTTCAACTAATAATATTAAAAGCACCAAAACTCAATTTCATGTTATAGCAAAGACATCCTATTGTCAGTTCATCTTATCACCATCTTGTCTGTACCCATCTGTGGTACTATTATCATAAACAGTGGTTTTGACCTCGTCTGACACCCCTACCAAAATGAATGTCTGACTCCTACTGAATAGGCTTCTGGTAAAATACCTTCTTGTATTCCACATTCAAGAAACTCTTTACAAGATGTTTTCTCAAATATTCACATTCCCAAAACTTATCACCTTTGATTTTAAGGCTTGTCCCACTATTAAAATGCAAATGCCATATTTTTCAAAAGAAGCTGTTGTATTCATGCTAGTACTTCTGAGTGGCTTCTAAGCAAAGATGACTCATATAATTAAAGTCTGTTATCAATCATGTAGGTTATATATGAATAAACTTAAAAAAAGGGTGAAAAAAACACATAATTTCATTTTCATCCCAAAGGAATAAAACTGCTTCCAACAGTAGAAGCCATTTCAGGGTCAATTTGTGCATAGCCATGAGATGATAAACTTAAAACTTACATTCTTAGAATTTACATAGTCATTTCTCATAGTACAAACTGTGCTCCTTCCACTTGCATAGGTCAGATGACCATTAATATCAATGTTCACACATTCCTTACTCCATGATACCAGGCTAGTTCACTAGTTGGTTTGAAACAAATGTATTGTGTCATGGTGAGGTCACTCTGTTTAAGTAAAAGAAAAACACTTGAACTGCAAAACATGCATCTTACCTTCTTTGCTCAAGAATTGTGGGCAAAGTCAAAATAATGTGGGGTTAAAGGCACAAAATCAGGGACAGTTTCTAAATATTACTCTAATTCATTTTAAAAGTTGAAAGAGCAACAGGTTTTTTTCATCAAGATCCATTTAATGAACAACAAGAAGTATGAAACTCTAATGTCTGACATTATAGACTGTTATAACCATCAATAATTTACTAGAAAATCAAACATTTTGAGAGGTACAGGGCAAACGTATGCAACAAGATCTAGGATGTTCTAGAAAAGCACGGACAGCTGAGAAGCATTTTGCTTTTCAGAGAATGAGGAATTAGTTCTTTTCTTTCTACCTCTTTTTTAGCCTTTAGTCATTAAAAAACCCAAAAATCAGCTGCATCCAGCATTGTACCCAAGTGCATAAGTCTCAACTATTCTGATTTTCATAGAATTTCTAGATTTGTCTCTAATGTTTTTGAGCTGTACCTCATAAGAGTTGTGGTTTTCTGACAAATTGAAGATGAAAGTAATTAAATAATGACAGACACTTGAGTTTCAGACTTCATATGCTTCAGAAAATACATGCTAACACAAAACCCGTTACTTTAGCAACTTTTTAAATTTATAACAGCAATATTTAAAATCTGTCCCTGTTTTTGGGCCTTTGTCTCCCCATTATGTTAGGTTTGTCCAGGTTTCTTGCACTAAGAAATTGATCAGTATGTGGGGAAACAAATATGCTTACAGTTGTGCAGATATAGTATATTGAGGAATTCATGAAGTATTCTGTACATACATGCATACAAATATTTCTTAATTTTTTAGTGGGTTTTAAAACAAGAAATAAGCAAATCAATTATAAAACAAACAAATAACTATTTACATAGGTCCACAGCTGATCAATACAACAAAGTTATACATCAACAAGAATTAATATTTTTCAAGCAAGTCTTTTAAGTTTAAGCCAAGATTTATATGAATGTGTAATATTAGAAGTTCTCATCTTTATAGTATGCAATTCACTGCTGCAAACAATTCTTGCTATATTGATAAACTTAACATTCAAGGGGGTAACTTTACTTTTCCAATTTTTAGTCATTACTTTTCTGGTTATAGCAAGAATAGACCAAAGAAGAGGCACTTGGGTTTTTGGAATTATCTCAGGAACTGGAGCATTAAATAAAACTAAACATTTAGAAATATTACATCTATTTGACCATACAGCTTGAATAAAGTTATTAATTTCTTTCCAAAAAGGGGAGATAATTTCACATTCATATATCATATGCATCTAGTCAGTTGTTATTTCATAATCACATCTCCAGCATTTAATTCTATTTGATCTAAACATTATTGTAATTTTGTTAGGAGTAATAAAACTCTATGTAAAAATTTCCAAGTGAAAAATTTTCAGTATAATGACGATGTCATTTTATCTGTAGATTTTAATATTCATTTCTTGTATGCTTCAGAGAAGTCTTCATTATTAATTTTTGAGCAGTAGTTCCAATAGAAATTGTCTAAATATGTGAAATATAACTTACAAATTTTATAAATTTGTGACAAATATGATTTAGTTTTCATTGCATTATTATTGATATTTACTAAGAATTCCAGTAATATGGAGAATGATTTCTTATCTAGGTTAAAGATCTTATTTACCTCTGTGTTCACAAAGCCTCTAAATATTTTTAGAGAATGGACAAAATATACATCGGCACCCTGATTGGAGAATGAATTTTCTCCAGCAGGATATTAATCTACCAGTAATGCCTGGTGAAAAATGAGTCCGCCACTTCATGGCAGCATATCAAGCTGCCATGGAGCTTGGACTGCTAAAAAACTAATGGCCACCATTACTTTTACACTCACTAAGCAGTGCTTTTGCTGTTTAGCGAGTATAAAAAAAAAAAAAAAAACTAAGAAGTGCATCTGTGTCTGTATGTACGTGTATGTGTGTGCTTATTTTTCTGTCTGTGCCAAAGGAAAAAACTTCAAAGACCAATACACGTAACGTTCAGTTAAGGCACATTTAATAACTTGCTGCAAGGAGACAAAAACATGCAAATACAGGATTTTGCCCAACTACTAACAGGAAGTATGCTATTCTTATACTGTTTTACAAGACATGGCCTTCTATGGCTGACGTAATTAAACATAACTTTCAGTATTGTTCTACAGCAGATGTTACTCAGATTTTCTGCTGACATGACTAGATTTGTGAAAAACATTTTGAGAAAAACAACCTGGCCTTGGTGGGCCCTAGCCTGTTACAAGCTTCTATTGTGTAGTTCTAACACGTGTTACATTTCAAGGTACTTCTCTAACTTAGGCACAAGCAAATGCTGACTGCAGTTCATATTTTCAAGCAGTCTTTGTTCTGATTATCTATAGCTTCTACAGCTGTGTATTTTCTCACAGCACAAGCGGAACTCCTTGTCTAAGTTTCATAACATTATTACAAGTGGTATTGTTCTATTCATTATTTTCCTGACACAAGCAGAAATTATCTGCTTCCCTGTAAGTTTCCAAAGCATAAGCAATAGCTGAGCATATTTCAGGATAATACAAGGTTAGAAAGCTTCTGCAATTTGTACAGATTTATGCAGTGTGAAATAGAATAAATGTGTTAACCCTTTTCAAGCCTTAAATGCACTAAGCATATTACTAATACATACACTAATACATATTTTTCTGACATTTCCCCCCTTTTAATACTTTTATTCTACTTTCAAAATAAGCATAAACAGTTTTTTTTCTCCTAACCTCTTCCTACTCAGGATTTGCAGTTAAGAGAGTCATTCAGTTTAAACTTATGAAAGCATTTCAGTTTTTCAATAGTTCTTCAAACTCACCACTTTGATATAAGGTTTCAGAAACTGACATGTCTATAAAGTCTTTAATCAGTTTTTTCATGCAGGGGATGCCCCAGCAAACACATACTCCCAGTAGGAGCATTCCTACACAAATGGCAATCAGGATGTTCATTAGGATGGTACCCCACCCCCCAAACCATTTCTGGAAAAAGTCCGTCAGTGGGTTTGGTCCTGGTTTGTTCATGGCCGACACTTGCTGAATTACCTCAAGATAATTGTCTATCTCGTGTTTATGGTCAGGAATATATGAACAGCACTCCTCCTGGATTAAAGTGCAAGTACCGCCTCTCACCGTTAGGGTGAAGTCGAGAGCCATGCAGTTTTGAAGCACTACAGTTCTCATGGCATTCAGTTCATCAGTCACCAATTCGAGAGCAAAAGTTGCATTGCTCATTATTTCGAGAAGTTTAGACAGTTTTCTCAGCTCCCAGATTGATTTCACTGCTCCATATGCTGGTAATATACCTGCCCACGATATAACACTATCACTCATGTCCATGTGTGTCAGTCCATTGCCTATAGAATGATGGTTTTTTTAACGTGCATCAATTTGCCCCACAGGTTTCTTGACGACTTCTCGGACATTCCGAATTTTTCCTCGAGGCAAAACTGCAGTGTGTCGTATGGCCGGAACCAGGTAGCCCAAAAAACAACTGCCGGGTCAATTCTCAGGTAACCATTTGTATGCCTTTCTGCCACATACAAAATAACAGTCCTCTACTTTAGTAGTAACTTTGCTATGAATATACACTCGCCCTGCATGAAACTTTTTTTATTAATTATAGACAGCTGTTTATAAAGAACAGAATTATGTTTTACTTCATCAATTGTTTTGTGCATCAATTCAAGAAATGGATCATAGTTTGTATTACAATAAGAACCTGCATTGTTAGCTTTAGTGTAACATTTATAAGGAACAGTCACATTGCAATTGCTCCAACCCACCTGAACAGTATCATTTTTATAAAAACACACAGTTCCCTTTTGTGGAACAGTCAAGTGCAATGCTGTTTTATCTTGTGATGTAATGGTTGAGGTATCATAAATCAAGTTTTCCCAGGTCTCATTGACCCGTAGGGGGACTGTAGTCATCAATAACCCCCCGTATGCTGTCAGCAAAGATGTGCAAATCCAGCAATTCGAAACATTGAAAGTCTCAGCATACACATATTTAATTGCCTGGTAAGTGTTGAAGTTTGGATGCCAGTCTATAAGTAATGCTTCACGTTTATTCAGTTCAGTTTGTGTGGCTGGGAAAAGGAAAGGCCACAGCAAAAAGATTATTGTCACTAGTACAGTTAACAGGATGATCTTGCAATACTTCTGAGGAAATGGTTGTTCTGCATTCCTGTTTGTTCTGGATTCTATCATTTTTGCTCTTGACATGTGACAAGATTTTTGCCCAATTCAAAGTTCTTAACTAGTTTGCAGTGCATCAGGTGGATCCATGAGGCACGCTCTGTGATCTTGACTGCAGTGAGTGTTGACAGAAGCACTTGATATGGACCTTCCCACTTTGGTGAAGCCCAATTCTTCTTCTTTATTGTTTTCAACCAGATCCAGGTACCTGGTGCCACTGCCACTTCTGATGATCTGGTTCGTTCTTTATCTGAAACAGAATTTGACTGCAACAGATGTTTAGAATTCAACAAATTTCTCATATACCCTGCTAGTGTACCGTCGGCTTCCTGGTCTGCGGGCATGAGAGGTTTCTACTGAGGTATATAATAAGCCCTTCCAAATAGTTTTTCAAAAGGAGTCAATCCTTTTGCATTTGGAACAGTTCTCATGCTCAACACTGCCAGGGGCAGACAGTACACCCAATTTCTCTGTGTTTCTACAATTAACTTCCTTAGCTTACTCTTTAACATCCCATTATGCCTCTCTACTAACCCTACAGATTGCGGGTGATATGCACAATGATTTTTTAAAGAAATACCAAAATGTTTACTTAACTGTTGCATGGTTTGGTTTACGAAGTGTGTGCCGTTGTCACTGTAGATCCTTTCCGGAATGCCAAATCTAGGGATGATTTCTTTAACGAGAATTTTCGCTACGGTAGCCGCATCTGGATTTTTAGTCGGAAAGGCTTCCACCCATCTGGAAAACATATCTACAATGACAAGACAATACTTCTTATTTTCACATTTGTTCAATTCTATGAAATCCATACAGATAGTATGAAACGGATATGGTGGTGTAGGGAAACTCCCTTGCTTGGGCTTTAACACCCCTTGTGCATGATGTTTGTTACAAATGTGGCACATTAGACAGAATTTTTTAGAGTAATTTAAGAATCCGTATGTCGTGAACACTCGGTTCACCAGCTGTACCATCCCCCCTGTTGAGACATGGCATTGCCCATGGCTCAACAAAGCTGCATATCTAAACAAATTAGATGGCAATATTGGTTTCCCCTCTTTAGGGATGTACAGCCCCTTTTTGAGAATTGCCCCTCGTTTTACTCATCTTTGTTTTTCAGCCTGCGTAGTAAGTGTCTGCATTATCTTTAACATTTCTAAGTCTTAAAATCTCAGAGGGTTGTAATTCCTCATTCGAGAGAAATACTTCTGAAGCTGCATGCTTTGCAGCTGTATCAGCTCTCGCATTACCTTTTGAAATCCTATCCTGTTGCTTGGTATGAGCTGTGCATTTACAAATAGCTACTTTCTGAGGTAACTGAATAGATTTTAAAAGATCTAAAATAAACTGTGCATGATTGATTGGTTTGCCAGTAGATGTTATCATTCCTCGATTTTTCCACTGTTGCGCAAAAACATGTACAGTAGAAAAAGCGTACTGGCTGTCAATAAAAATGTTCACACATTTACCCTTTGTTAAGGTACATGCCCGTGTCAAGGCAATCAATTCTGCTGCCTGTGCAGATAAATTGTGTGGCAAAGGTTTTGCTTCTATAATCTCAGTATCAGAAACTACTGCATATCCTACTAGGTTGTGTCTCGCAGGACCCCTTTTGCACGAGCCATCCACGTAGTATGTCACCTCGGCATCATCCAAGGGAACATCCGTAAGATCTTTTCTAGGCAGTGTCTTTTGCTCAATTGCCTGCAGGCAGCTGTGCGGTGTGCCATCTGCAGGGGTTGGGAGCAAGGTAGAAGGGTTCAAAGTCGTGCATCGTTCAATTGTCATATGAGGTTGGCTCAACAATATAGTCATACAGGAAAGATGCCTAGCAGGGGAAAGATATGCTACCTTCTCTTGCAGTAAAATAATCGCGACTGCATGAGGCACTCTCAATGTGAGAGGGTGGAACAAAACTACTGAGGCCGAAGCCTGTACTGCCATTGCAGCTGCAACTACTGCTTGTACACAGTGGGGTAAAGACCGTGCCACTGGGTCTAGTTGTGATGAGTAATAAGCAATAGGGTGTTGCTTGTCCCCATGCTGCTGTGTTAACACTGATGTCATATAACCTTGCTTACAATCTACAGTTTGGAAAAATGTTTATGATAGTTTGGTAATCCTAAAACTAATGAGGACGCTATTAACTGGTTCAGTTTGCAGAAAGCAGATTTTGCTTCTGGTGTCCATTGTAACAAATCCTATGCTGTCATAGGCTTTTTGTATATCAGGTTAGTCAGCGGTGCAGATTCCAAGGCGTAGTTTGGAATCCATCTCCAGCAAAAATTAGTCGTACCCAGGAAGGACATTATTTTCTTCTTGGTAGTGGGTTTTGGTGCTTGTAAAATCGCTACTTTTCCGTCCTCATCTAATGTCCTACCCTCTTTGGATATTACATATCCTAAGTATTTAACTTGTTTTTTCCAAAGCTGCAGTTTATTTTTGTTTACTTTATGTCCTTTAGTGGCTAAAAATTGTAATAGCGCTATGGTATTTTCTTTGCAATCTTGCTGGGTGGGGGCCGCCAGCAGGATATCATCAACATAAAGTAGAATCTGACTGCCTCTTGGTGAGGTAAATCCCACCAAGTTGCTTGCCATTTCTTGTGGGAATATTGTCGGACTTTCACAATATCCCTGTGTTAGTCACGTATATGTATACCTTTTCCCCTGAAACGTGAATGCAAACCAATATTGGCTGTCAGGGTGTATCGGTATCGAAAAGAACGCATTGCTGATATCTACCACAGAAAAAATATTTCTGTTGAGGTTTTAAATCATTCAACAGAGTGTGTGGGTCTGGCACCGTAGGTGCCCTTGGTATTACTGCATCATTTACAGCTTGTAAATCTTGGACCATACGCCACTCTCCATTCACTTTCTTAACGGGAAATAAGGGTGTGTTACATGGTGAATCAGGAGATTCTACCAGCACCCCTTCCTTAAGTAAAGCTGCTATAATAGGTTTGATTCCTACCTCTGCATCTTTTCTTAAGGGATACTGTCTTTTTTGTGGTCTAAATGCTGACTTTGGTGTGATAGTAACTGGTCCCGCTGTATGAATAAGTCCTACATCTGACTTTCCTGTTGACCAAAGAGTTTCTGGTATATTCTGTAAGGCATTCTCTTCCTCCTTTAATAGGAGTGCTAATCAGCTGTCCTTGCTAGACTGCAAGTGCACGGCTGGGTGGGTCTGAGTTATCCAATTCAACTTCTGCCTTTGTATTCCCTGTTCTGACAGTTCTAACTCTGTCTGCTTTTCCCATCTCGTGACCTTTTCTCCTAAGTCTACCCATTTGACATTCTTGTCCTTAGTTAAGCTAACATGTGGTAATCGATTAGATTTATAGAGTGCAAAGAACTCCTGGGACAATGAACAGCTGGCTACACTGTTCCCTTCCATGTCCCAGTACAGATTACTTAATATCAATCTGTTTGCACGATTTCTAAACAATTTTTGCTCATATTCCTTATCAGGTCCTGGTGTGTTACAATAATACAGAGTACAGTGCAACAAATGTTGTTTATCAATGTCAAGGGAGGGGAACTTGCTGATGGCTATGTTCATCAACTCTTCGGTCACTTCCCCTGGACCAGTCGTAACCAAGTCCTGGCTGTACCAATAAAACATTTCGCCCTCCGATTGCACTGCAAAGGTATCAATTTGTCACTGTGCTTCCATACCCTGCATAGTCGGAACTACTGCTATACCAAATAGCTGCATAACGTCTCTGCCCAAGAGGTTTACTGGGCATTTTGCAGAAACAACAATTTTGCTTTTCTGGGTCAATCCTGAAACAGGATCAGTTATTGCAATATTATGGGAGAGGGGCTCCCAATACAGCTGTCCATTAGCTGCTTTCACTAGTATGTAATCAGGTGACTCTGAATTTTCTGGCAGTGTGGAGGGATGTATCAGGGTCCGTGACACCCCTGAGTCACACAAGAATTTGACTTCCCTCCCTTCTACCAAGAGTGTAACTTCTGATTTTGTGTCTGCTCAATAAAGCTAAATCCAATATTTAATTTTCTTCACTATCCGTAACTTCCGGCACTTCCTCTATTTCTTCTGTCACATCCTCTACTCCCTCTATCACATTCTCATTTGTCCTTTCTCTGCTTTCCCCTTCTAGCGATTCTTGATTATCATATAGTCAGTCCTCACCCTCCTTGTCTTCCATGGTTGCCTTCTTGTTTATCTTGCAATCCCTTGCCAAGTGTCCCTTTTTACCGCATTTAAAACATTCACCCCTTTTCTTCCGCCCTTCAAAGTCCTCTGATCGCTGATCAGATTGTTTGTTTCCCTCTGCATTTCTCTTGCCCTTTTTCCTGGACTGTACTACATAAATCTCTGCTCCATCTTCTACAGAAAATACTTGGGCTTTCTTATCCTTTTTGCTATTAAAATGCCTTTCGGCATGCCTAGCATATTCAAGTAATGACTGTAACCTGCTTGTACGATGATTTGTAATAAAACTGCTTATGGGTGGAATGCTGCCTTTCAAAAATGCATTCTTTAACTGCTGCTCATATGGGGAATCGTGTGTCTGATCTTCAGGAACCTGCATTCCACAATGGTTATTAAAACATTCTAACAGTCTGGCATAATATCTGTCAATAGTTTTACCTTCTCGTTGGATGCATTGATTAATGCAAGTTCAGTCTGCCCTAGGCTTCCATTTCTCAGAGATGCGGTCTGTAAGACATTTTACTCTGTTGTCTAGCTCTGCGCTGCTATGTGGGAGGGGCCTGAGCGCAGCGCCACAGGGATTCCAGTTGTCACTAATCATGTGCCAATCTGGTCCCACAATTTGTCTGACTACTTTTTCTACCTCTTCTCCGTTTAAATTATAACTTAGCCTCATTCCTTGTAAATCTTCTAAGAACTTTCTAAAATTAACTTTTGGATGAGGAATTCCCTCAGTGGCTTTCCGGATGTCTTCCGGAGTCCAGGGTCTATACACTAGAATAGTTGGGTCCTGACCTTCTTGTCCTGCCTGAGGATTAGACACTTCTATAAGTGGGCATATTTCTTCTTCACTCATAGATCGTGAATTTCTACCCATTTGATATAATTCAATGTCCCCCTTTTGAGTTACCTGCCCGTGTTCAAGACATGGTCTCGATGGGATCTCTAATAAACGGTTTTGCTTTTGTTGTGTCTCTATTCATGGTGACAGCAAGATATCGTGGGGGTGGACTAACTTGTTCACTTGCTTCATATTCTGGTAAGGGAGGCGGAGGGGCCGATGCTATTACTAAGTTATTGTCCTCCTTATCTAAAAACATTGCTTTTGAATTATTATTCTTTTGTTCCCTGGGGTTTACTTCCTCAATCCACCTGTGTGCCTGAGGAATTCCTAATTGGCGTTGCTTTTTTACCTGACCTCTGGAATCGGTTTTAAGCTGTTTGACAAGTTGAACAAGTGAGGATTTTTCTAATTTACCATCAAATGCATACTTATTAACCCATTTTGAATAGTATTTAATATTATCAGCACACTGTGACTGCATGTATTTCGCGTCTTCGGTTAACGGCGGATTTTGGGGTCTTTTTGTGAAATTATTACCCATTTTGTTCTACCATTTTAATCATTACGTAACTCCTTATTTTTAACATGGTACCATGAATTTTGTTATAGTCTCTTCAGAATGATTGCCTACCTGCTCTGTTTCCCTGATCTATGACAAGACAGTAATCTTTTCTGTCCCTGACTTATAAAAATTCAGTCCTGACAAAAACAATTCAAATCTTGTCCCTGATCTAAAACAGAAAAAAAAGGTAGATTCACCTTACCTGAGCCTTTGTGATTGATCACCTGGTTCATGAAGACCTGTCCTTCAGTCGCAGATCAGAAAGTGGCTGGCCTCTTTTGTACGACAATTCAGTCGGAGGCTTTTCAAATAAGAAGAACCGATGTGGCTTCTTCCCTGTACGGTTTCAAGCCACCTGGCCTGTCTGATCTGAGGCGAAGTGAGGATTTCCGGTCCGAAGGACCAATCTGTCAAAGGAAAAAACTTCAAAGACCAATACACGTAAGGTTCAGTTAAGGCACATTTAATAACTTGCTGCAAGGAGACAAAAACATGCAAATACAGGATTTTGCCCAACTACTAACAGGAAGTATGCTATTCTTATACTGTTTTACAAGACATGGCCTTTTATGGCTGACATAATTAAACACAACTTTCAGTATTGTTCTACAGCAGATGTTACTCAGATTTTCTGCTGACATGACTAGATTTGTGAAAAACATTTTGAGAAAAACATCCTGGTCTTGGTGGGGCCTAGCCCATTACAAGCTTCTATTGTGTAGTTCTAATACATGTGTTACATTTCAAGGTATTCTCTAACTTAGGCACAAGCAAATGCTGATTGCAGTTCATATTTTCAAGCAGTCTTTGTTCTGATTATCTATAGCTTCTGCAGCTGTGTATTTTCTCACAGCACAAGCGGAACTCCTTGTCTAAGTTTCATAACATTAATACAAGAGGTATTGTTCCATTCATTATTTTCCTGACACAAGCAGAAATTATCCGCTTCCCTGTAAGTTTCCAAAGCATAAGCAATAGCTGTGCATATTTCATGATAATACAAGGTTAGAAAGCTTCTGCAATTTGTATAGATTTATGCAGTGTGAAATAGAATAAATGTGTTAACCCTTTTCAAGCCTTAAATGCACTAAGCATATTACTAATACATACACTAATACATATTTTTCTGACAGTCTGCATGTGTGAGTGAATGCTGTATGAAAGCAGAGGAGACTGTCCCCCGGATTCTGTATGCCTTGCACGGCATCCAGGATTAGCGCAGGAGCTCTAGCAGGCAATATGTCTGTTGTGCGATCCAGGAACAGCTTGCAGGGGCGTGCATGAGCACTCCTGCACTAGTCCTGCATGGACTAAGCCCCTGTATGCAAATCACCCCATTTGCAGGAGAAATCCATGCAAATGAGGTGAATTTGTGATCCAGGAAGCTTGCAACCGGCCGTGCAGGACTAGTGCAATCTGTAGAAATTTACTCGGTTAGTAACAGAGTACATTTCTGCAAAATCCAAAATGGAGCCATGACAGCTACAAATAAAGGCTGCATATCAGTCAGGAAGCATGCCAATGGCCAAGCACAAGGCCATTAGCATTGCAAACAACATACAAAATAAAAAAAATCAACTTTTATTTTTTTTAGCTGATCACTGCTGTTTAAGCGTAGGGCAGCGGCGCACAAATGGGATCGGGGGGAAAATAATAAAATAAACTGAAAATAAGCATTCTAACTAAAATCACTATTCTTCCATGCATGTCAATGGTAGGCAGAAGACAACATGGCCAGTAAGTGGTGGTTGCTAAGGGGGGAGGCTCAGTTTGACACATGTAACTATGCATTAGCAGGCAATCCTATGCAAATGAGGGGAATGATAGTGAATCCCAGTTTTCCCCAGCATGCTAGTCAGGTCCCAAAAGTGTAAGAGTAAGAATAGCATGGTGCAAGCCTAGGAGGTAGCTGACATCATGGGAGGTGTCAGGCATACTGTAAATGGACTGGTGCCCTGTGGCTCAGGTTTCTTCCTAGCTTAGCACAGCTAAGCAAGGGGTGTGTCTGAAGCTGCCTAGCACTCTTTACATTGCCTAAGCAGGTGTGCGCACCATGCACCGGGTTTTAAAGGAAGAAAAGAAAAAGTAAAACCAGGAAATAGCAGCTCTGTGCACATTTGAGCACTCTGTTTGTGTGGCGTGCCCCTGGCCTTAAACAGGAAGGCAATGAGAAGGGAAAACAGCAGTAGGAAGGTAATCAGGGAGAACTAGCATAGCTGGCAGGTGAAATGTATTAGAATCAGCCAATTACACAGGCAGCAGCCCAGCCCAGCCCAGAACACTACTATAAACTATGCAAACACCTTCCCCTCTGGTTTTCCCATACTCTACACCACTGGTGTATACAAGCGGGGAACTTTTAACAATCAAAACAACAAAATGATAGGGACTGCAATAGCTATCATACAACAACTTGTGGAAGAGGCTGAGGATGATGAGGATGTGAATGCTGTTGACCAATGCTATAGGGTGGACAGGGACCTCCTACAGCAAATTGTTGAGCTGTGCCGGCCATGCCTGTCACACAGAACTAACAGAGGGGAACTCATCCCAGTGGATACTAAGGTATGTGTAGGCCTAAGAATACTAGCTACAGGTACCTTTCAAAGGCCAACTGGGGATATGATGGGGATCTCACAGGCATCAACATCCAGAGTACTCCACCAGTTCCTGGATGCCATATCAGCACATGTCGGTGAGCACATATATTTCCCCAGCACCCGTGAGGCATTGGCCAGCAACATGCAACTGTTCCACCAACCAGCAGAATACCCTGAGGTAGAATGTGCTATAGACTGCATGCACATATGCATCAAGGCACCACCCGGTGAGCGGGGTAGGGTCTACATCAACTGCAAAGGCTTCCCCTCCATCAACTGCCAGGCCGTGTGCGATGCCCAGGGCATAATACTGAATGTGTGTGCTGGCTGCCCTGGAAGCTTTCATGATTCCCACATCTAGCATCTGATGCAGCTGTACCAGATATTTGCCAATGGGGACATCCCTCATGGTTATTTAGTGGGGGAAGCTGGATATGCACTGGAGCCGTGGCTGATGACACCCATCAGGAATGCACAGACTCCTGAACAAGAACTCCATAATGAGGCACACACACAGACCAGAATTATAGTAGAGCATGTGTTCGGGATACTCAAGTCATGGTTCCGGTGCCTGGACACATCCGGTGGAGCCTTGCAGTACTCACCAGCTACATGTACCCAAATTGTCATCGTATGTGCCATGCCACACAATATGATCCTGCGGAAACAGCTGCAGCAGGAACAGCATGGGGTAGGGCCACACTACCATTGCCAAGGACTGCACAGGCACAGAGTGACTCGGAGGAGGAACAACCTGAGCCACCCCCAGTAGGCAAAAAGGAGGCATGCCCAGTATGCCCTGGCCTTGGCAAAGAGGCAATGCATAGCACATTCACTGACACAGGAGGGACCCAGGGAATAACACCTCTCTCTGACACTCACATACAGTAAAAGGGATGCCAAACATGACACTACCTGTGCTCAACCATGTGTAGGGAGTGTACTATGTGCATCCGACATAGGCGGACCTGCAGCACCACCCTCAATACTGGGACAGCCACAAGGTAAGTGACTCACACATGTCCGTCAGGGGGGTTCACATATCCAACAACAGTCACAGCCAGCAGGACAGGTGTAGACAAACACAAACAAAGGATGTGCTATGGCCTCTGTATGATGCCTATGGGTAATCCCCCCCCCAAGTCTACACAGACAGACCACAGCAGGTCAGGCAGTGGGACATTAGTTCTGAAGGGTAGGAAGTTAAAAACTAATATGTAGGTAAATCAAAGCTAAGATCTGTAGTACCCTGGTATGCCTCTAGTCAGCATGATAGGTTAGAATACAGAATGAAATGGATTACCTGGCATAATAGTGCAGTCATAGCTAATGTGTACAGGTGTCAGGTGTGCCACCCCATCCTACGTAGCAATGTAATAACAGTCAGGTGTGCCCCCCCAGTCCTGTGTAGAAATGTAGAAATAGTCAGGTGCGCCCCCCAATCCTGTGTAGGAATGCAGAAACAGTTAGGTGTGCTCCCCCTAACCCTACATAAGTATGTAATAACAGTCTGGTGTGCCCTCCCATGTGATGTACACATGTCGTAACTGTCAGGTGTGACCTCCACAACTCTATGTAGAAATGTAATAACATGCATGTGTAGGTCTAATACCAGTGGAGCACAGATGTACAGAGGTGGCCAAGGTAGCAGGATAGGTTGTAGCATCTGCACAATATGCAGGTATGTGTGTATTATGTAGGTGTGTGTCCCATAGCGTGTGAGAGTGGTCGGTATGTATGCATGTTGAGGTAAGCCTGGTGACCATTGCCCACTACCGCTGATGACAGGGACAAGTCCTCACAACTGCAGTGCCATACACAATACCCATCAGTACAACACAAGGTAGCAGTAAGCCATTACAAATGTATGGTGGTAATATGTGTCATCATCTGAAAGACTGACATGGCATGGCTGTTGGTCAACATATACAAGCAGTACACAGGGGAAACTACCCCAGACATACAGTATATATTGTGTCACTGTGAAATTGACACACCCTTGGAAAAGTACATACAGGTATGAATCACATCATTTGGTCTTGTAGCGGGGGGTACTGGTGTTGTCTGCCCAAACACTTGCAGATCACAAAGGAGGTAGGACTAATGTACTGGGAAACAGCTGATGTACCTGCACATGCAAGCATAACTGGAATGCCCAATGCATATCTGTGTATCATATGCAAGTAGTGTCCATAGCACACATGCACCCAGCTTATGCAAACACCACCCACAGGCACCTCTCTGGTCATATCCCTGCTGCGGGGAATGGGTACAGTAAGACCCCACCTGTATATGACAATAGCGGAAGACTGCAGCATGCAGTGCAGGTGTCCCATGCAGGTGTGTCCCTAGTTGTAGGTAGTACCCTGCCAGCATCCACACCACCTGAGAAAGACTGTTAGGAGGTATTGGCATGAACACCTATCACACCTATCCTGTCACCCCAGGGGAATATACTGTATGGCAGTCTGGGAATGTAGGACTGACAGAATGCAACATCTTGCCACATCTACCATGCAGCAACACCTAATGCCCCACAGGCATCTGCCAAAGGCCTGTGTCTCACACATACTGCCAATGCATGTTATGTCACGGACACCCAAATAACAACATAACACACCCCACATAAGCCATATGCAAGGCCATGTGGACAGATCACATTAACATGTCCACCATGTCCCACTGCATGAACTGTGGACCAACACTAATACACACCTGTGATGGGGCAAAACCCTTAGGGAAAGTATCACAGAATGTATGCATAATGTACGAAAGAGGTTATAATAACAGAGGGGAGTGGGAGCATGGGCAGCATGGAATGTGCAGGGTTAGACACCAAGCTGTGTGCACACACTATCCCTGGCTGCAAACACATACATGGGTGGCTACACACCTGCCCGTACACCACAATAGGGTATATGTCCTGACCCATGGCCCCTGCCCCTGGCTGACCTGTTCAAATCTGTACAGCTGTGAGGCATTGCCACAGCAAGATAAGCCCATACTGTCATGCTGATGGGCATACAAGTATGGGATCCTCTGCCAGTACTGTACCAAGGTGCTGAACTGGATGCACAAACCTAGCACCAAGTGTTTGCAGCTCCCCCTCCAGAATGGCATAACTTAACATGAACAAGTAGGTGTCTCCCTACAATACTGGACACAGCCGCAGCCAACCTTGTCCCAAAGACATCACTGTGAGCAACAATGTCAACCTGACAGTACATGAGGGCAGACAACATCACTGTGTATAACAGTACACGTCTGAATATCTCTGCTAACAGCAGTACCATGCAGCTGAAGCAGCACAGACACAATCAGCTACCATACACACTATCCCCTGCACAGTTTGTACACATATTGCCAAATGATCGACGGATACCCTGCAGAAGCAGTATGCTACCTGTAGGTGTACAACACAAAGGTCTGCACTGCAGTACATGCTATCTGGACTTGATCCACACATTCAACACAGATGGGCATACTGAGCATGCTCACACACTTAGAGAAATGTAGGCAATGTCAGTCAACAACATACTGAAAGGTCATACTGGGCATGCTCGCACACTTAAAAAAATGAAGACCATGTCTGCAAACACCAGTGGACCAGTCATATCTGGCAGTCACAGATGTTAGTGCAGACACTCCTCAGTATGCACCACTCATGCTTTGCACACATAGTGGATAGGAATACAGACATATGTCTAAGGACAACACACTATAATAAGCCAAAGGTAGATGTACATATATGTGTGGAAGAGGGTGACTGTAACAAGGAGCAGTCCAGGCCTGTCCCACCCAGCATACAGCCAAAAGGGCACAACCACATGAGGTTCAGATGTCACTCACTGTAGATACTAGCCACTGGTATCTGTCAGCATTACAGACTATGT
Organism: Protopterus annectens; assembly: GCF_019279795.1. NCBI lineage: Eukaryota > Metazoa > Chordata > Ceratodontiformes > Protopteridae > Protopterus > Protopterus annectens. Next base: position 984,615,028 of record NC_056747.1, read on the forward strand.
GGTGCAAGTGCTAGCTGTGCAACATGACAGTACAAGGGAGTAGTTATCTAGCAGCTGTATACACAGACCTGTAAAATATGACCCTGTGTTTGCCCGCATGTGGTGTGTTAACCTCTATGAATGGGTTATGGCCCATGCACACACACTGCCCTCCCCATAGCCATACTATGACAAGTCTGCTGAGGTCATCCACTGTAAAATATACCCTTGGGGAAGTTGTAGCCCAGTAATCTCCATGGTGCTTCTTATAACTGCGTACTGCTGTAGTGTGATAAAATAGGTAGGAGTTCTAATCCCAGACATGGCAATTGTGTGTGTGTGTGTGTGTGTGTGTGTGTGTGCGTGTGTGTGTGTGTGTGTGTGTGTGTGCGTGTGTGCGTGTGTGTGCGTGTGTGTGTGTGTGTGTGTGTGTGTGTGTGTGTGTGTGTGTGTGTGTGTGTGTGTGCATCTGTCTGACTCTGTGTAGAGAACAATGCTTTTTAGGGTAGTGACACTCCCTACAATTCAAATGCTCAACTTTGGCAAGACTGCTGATGTCATCCACCTAGAATTACACCTCTGGGAAGGTTGTAGACCAGTACTCTCCATAGCTCACCATATAACTGTGTACTACTGCAGTGTTATATAATGGTTAGGTAGGAACTCTAATCTCAGACTTTGAAATTGTGTGTGTTTGTGAGTGTAGGGATCAATGCATTTTAGGCTAGTCATACTCAGTACAATTCAAATGGCCTACTTTGGTAATCCTGCTGATGTCATTCACTGTGAAATACACTTTTGGTGAAGGGGCACTGCAGCAATCGCCATGGTGCATCCTATAACAGCATCATGCTGTAGTGTGATATAGAACTCTGGTAGGGGTTCTATCCCCACACATGGCAGTTGTGGATGTTTTGTGTGTGTTTCTCTGTTTGTGTTTGGAGCAATGCAGTTTAGGCTAGTCACACTAACTACACTTCAAATGCCCTACTTTGGCAATCCTGCTGATGTCATTCACTGTGAAATACACCTTTGAGGAAGGAGTGCTCCAGTAATCTCCATGGCATGTCCTATAACTGTGTAGTGCTGTAGTGTGATAAACTCGTTAGGTAGGAGTTCTAATCCCAGACATGACAGGTGTGTGTGTGTGGGGTGGGGGGTGGGGTAGTGTATCTGTGTTTGTAATTTGTATCCTGTGTGGAGGTGGTTGTGAGTGTGTAACAACTGGACTCAAGGGGGAGTGGGTTTTGCAAATTTCTTATATGGTGGCCCTAGTATATATCACAATGTCCACCATACAGGAATAACAGATGTGAAACAGCCGAGAAGCTGGGATGCATATCCTTACCAAGTGTATCCAAGTATCCATACCATGCCAAGTATGTCAATCTGTGTGCATCCCTG